>NC_080189.1:36032500-36195000 GCF_030028045.1 Hippopotamus amphibius kiboko | reverse complement strand
CTTCTTTCTCTTTCTCTCTCTCTCTTTTTTTTTTTTTTAGAAAAAAAGACAAAAACTGATTTTCTTGAAAAAAAAAATGAACTGTTCTTTCTATAATGGCTTTGCCCATTTAAAAAATGTGGCTCTTAAGGGTTCATGAAATGACTGAATATGAGGATATACGTCCTGTAGAAAGCAAACGCGCCTCATATACTGCCAAAAATAGTGTTAGTTTCATTAATGTGAATTTTCCAGCATTCAGTAGTTGTAATGTTAGAAACAATTGCTGGTCAAGTTCAACTTGTTGCTATTGTTTTTAATTTGCACAGGAGTAGTATCAGAAATTAGTGTCACTGCTTGTATCTAGCTGAATTTTAAACAACAGAACATTAGTTTTTTATGTTGGTGCCACCAACTGTAAATGACATAAGTTAGTTATTACAAAACACAGTAATTAGACTGTTGCAACCATCTAAAACCTTAGGCTTCCAGTCTGTGCTGTTAGTGTTAAGATGTAAAGTGCAATCCTAAGCTAACATTATCTGTGCAAGCACCATAGAAACATTTGCATATCTGCATAGATCTTACAACTGTACTCTTTACCTCCTTGTGATAAAGCTTTGTCTACCTGCAAACACAGTCAAAGGCTACAGCTGCAAACCAAAGCCAACTCTAACCATGGCCAAGAGCTCAAGCACAGAAGCAGCCACATGCTTTGGTCAGCCTTCTGTAACTTCAATTAGTACAAAGGAACCTTTTCCATGAACTACCTGCTGTTTTCTGATGACCTCTGGGATCTTTTCATTTAGCCCTAAACCAAGAATCAAATATGACAAAAACCACAACTAAAAAGCTAATTCAGTCACAGAGTAATCTTCTGAGGCCAAAAGTCCATCTAAATGCAATGAAGATTTGCTTTCGTTAAAGACAGAGGTGAGGACAAAATCTGCAGTGGAAGTTATGATATGCTAGAAAGCAACAAATGTGGATCACTGACCAAAATGATTATGTACTTGATGCAAATGCAGATTGCATATTGTTATATATATAGGACATTGTGTTTTTGTTTTCCCCATCCAGTCACTTACTTTCGGTGGTGAATACATGTTGTTAGAAGATGTCTTGTATGGTCTGAATCTTTGTTGTGTACTATTTTTTATAGTCTTAAGTTATATTGAAAAAAACAAAAAAGTAGGAACCAAACATAAAAGGTCTAGTAAAGCCAAAAATTAATTTCATATTGATTTTAAAGTGATCTAGCTGAGTTTTTACACTGAAAGCAAAGATTATAGCAATTGTAGTCCATGGTATTTATTTTCAGTCAAACCAAAGTTACATATAATTCTGCCTCTGCTGATACGGGATATTAACACTAACAATACACTCCCTTTCAAAGACTTGCACAGGCCAAATTGTTGGAATGCTGGTTTTCGCGACGACTCCAAACCCCAAAACTAGGATAATGCGTTATGGTGTAGTTGAAAATAGCATAGTCAGATGTTTGCTTAAAACCTAGAAACTTTACGTGTTGCTTTTCATGTGCTGTGCCAAGTCTTGATAATACTTTTTCCCCCAACCAAGGGACCTCATAACCTGAAGATGGTTATTGCTTTACAAACAGGATTTTGACAGAAGGTGGCTGCTAGAGCTTAACACACGTACCAGTTCCACGTGATGGAGCTGGTCCTTGCAAACTAAGCTCATCATGTATTCTTTGCTGAAGTCAGCAAATAGAGTTAGAGAGATACCCAGTCATCTATCACACCAAATAAAAGGACATAACGGCTTTCAAAAGGGTTTTCCCACTTACCCAAAAGGCTTTCTGAAAGCTTCTACCTCTGCAAAAAAAAAAAAAAAAGAAAAAAAAAAAAGAAAAAAAAATGAAAAAAAAATTAGAACAATTATGGCAGATTGCATGAAACGTGAGAACGTCACAGTAACTGCTACTTTTCATTCTGTTTGTCTTTGGGTCATGATCAGTGAACGGGAAGTTTACGATATGGCATCAACAGAAAGATTGGGATTGGGAAGGATGGTTTTCAGTCATCTAGGATCCGACTGGAAGGATTTTCTGAAGGGAAAATGGGTCTTTCAGGTGCATGTTCCAAGGCTTTGATGGACTGAAAGTAATCGTGAGAGCTGTACCATCAGGAGGGTGGCCTAAGACTACAATGCTAAAGTATGCATACCTCAGTTACCAAACTTTTGAAAGGAAGTCTCAGCCACAGAATGCATATACCTGTAGAGTTTTGCATGGGTTTTATATGAATACAATTTTAAAAAATAGCTGCTTGCACATTATACCAGAAAAACCTCCAAAACTGCAATTGCTTTGAAAATAGATTTTAGGTTTTTTGGAGTTTTCTGAAATGCTTGGTCTGTATTTTGATAATTGTGCATATTATGTAAAAATGTTGGTGGACCCATAAATGACCAGACTTTTTCTAAGAAAAATGTTGCTTTAATGCATTTCATGAATTTTTACTCTTATATCATTGCTTGCTAGTAATAGCAAATCTGCTTTTCTGCATCTGCTTTGCGTAGCTATTGTAAGGCTTTGAACTAATGTATGTATTTATTGCTTGAACTTCTGTGCATACCTTATAAAGCATAATGTCTGACAATTTAAATGGCTCATGTATTCTTGCTTCTATCATAAGCTGATTATGGGGACTATGATCTTTTGTATACAGCAAATTTTAACTGTAGCACAAACATCTGTTTATGTATTGGTGGAATATACCTGTTTTATTTATCTTTTTTGAGGTAAACTAATTTTTGATACTTTTCATTACTGTGTACTATGTTCATACTTTGAATTCTCTGACGTTAGAAGTCATGGTTGAGAATTGTAACAGCTGTTATTCGTTCTGTATTCATGGCTTTCACTGCTGAATAAAATAAAGGACCAAACCTAGGATTTGAAAGAAAACTGTCTACCTCTAACACCAGGGAGTTATCAGATTTTATTTTACATAGTTTTAGTCTACAAAGACACAATTGCTTAAACCTAGTGGGCTTAAGGCTTATGTTCTATGTGGTTGGATTCATGGCACAGTTGTACTGTTTGAAAATCAATTAAAATTTCATGTGAATGTTACAAGTATTTGGTAGAATTACCACTAACTGGGTTTTCTTTAGATAACTAAGATATGGAGAAAATGTCATCAGCATTCTGTGTCTACAGCTGCTTAACTTCATAAGAATGCATTTCTTTGTGATTAGGGAATCGAAGAATAGTCAGCTAGGAATAGAGCTACAGAAGTACACTTAAAATAAATCATCCTGGACTTTCACATCCCTGGGCAGAGTCAGTCACAAAATCCATTAGACTATTTTGTAAAGTTTTCAAATTGGGCATTCACATTTTGGGGAATTTGTGAGACTGCATCCTACACATACCAATATTAACATCCATTCAAACAATAGCTTTATTAATGCCATAAAGCTATTGAAAGGAATATGGCTTACCCTTGTTATTTCACTAGTTCAGGTTGCAATGAAAGGTTTTTTTGTCCATGAACACTTGGCAAATCTTACGTAGCCAAAAAAAGAAGAAGGATGTACATTTTCCTATAGAATTAATGTATGAACAGTGTGTCACTGCTGTTGGATGTAAAAATGTATATGAAACCATTTCATTCACGTGATTACCTTTCTGAAATATAAATAAAAAATCTAATACTTTTGGACCCATTTATAACCCCTAGGATTTTATTCTTTTGGAGAGACCATCTTCCCTGCCAGAGCCAAGTCATAAATTTATGTACACGTGTCCCACAATTTGTTTAAATCATTTCCTTAGGAATTGGGGATTCATAAACCAAACCATACTCAAGTTTAGTCAATAAAAGTGGGGGTTGCTTGTCAAATACATTCCATTAAAAAACTATCTTCAGGTTCAAATTGGCTTCCTCACATAATCATCTCGTGGTTTCATGTTTTTATTCTGATAGAATTTGACAACGTAAATTGTTAACCTTAAATAAAGGGGGAAACATGATAAATTTACTCTTTTTAACTTTTTGACCTTATCCTTTCTTTTTTGCCTCCAAGTCTCAGTCACACCCATGACATCCCACCATGGTTTAGGAGAAAGTCCAGGGAGAGTGTAAGTAGCTTTCTGAGGGAATGATTCTCAGTCCTCTAGGAATCAGACCCAGACCTTTCTAAGTGGCCAGAACAGGCAAGCCAGAGCCTCTGCAGCAGCAAAGTTTGCCTTTTTCTTGAACCTCAATACATATTCCTAAATCTGTTGTAATCAGAAGTAAAAGGAAAATGAATACGTTGAGTATATTTTTACTTTATGCATATTTAATATCTTCTGTCATACCAGTGAAAGAGTACCTTGACTAAAGAGCTTTCCATAGGATAAAAAATTGTTTTAAAAGAAATGTGACCATGAGATTAATTTTTTGAACCTTAGGATTCATTTTTAACTATCGATTAGTTGAAAGTAAATGAATACCAACATGCCACCATCCAGTATATTTTGTTAACTTATTAAAGGCTACCTAACAAGATGTGAACCCAGTCCTCCAGTGCTCTATGCTTTAGTATAGGGAGAACAATTTAGAGATTAAAACTAGCAACTTAAGAAAAAAGTAAAATGGATTTGGCAAACACTTTGTTCTTAAACCTGCGTTCAAAGTTATGTCACCTTGAAATTTAAAACACTGTGTTGCCCACATATATTGTGTTGGGTCACTGGAGGTTTCCGCTGCTTTCTAAAATGCTGGTCACTGAATTATTTTGAATTTTTAAAAATTAAAAAATAAATTAAAAAGACAGCAACTTACAATCTAACTAAACAGAATAGAAATACAGATGGCAAGTCACATTCTAACCATTTCCCCAGGCAGAAGTAGTGGAAGCTAAGTATTCAACTCTTTGTTGCTTTAAATCGTTCACAAAATAAGATTCAAAAATTCTAACTTTTAATTGCCAATGAAGTTAAAGAACCTAAGTGCTACGTCTTTTCACTATTAATCAATTTTTAAATTGTGTACAATACCTTTTAAACACCATAGTATGAGATTACTGGGTGAGAATGCATGAGAAAATAAATGTGGATTATTCGCCCACCACTGGACATATAATTTCCTTTACTCTCTATGTTCAGTCAGCAACAACACAGACCAAGAGGAGTGAGGTGACACCTGGTGTGACAGCTGAATGGGTGGATCAGTAGTAGTAAGAGAAGCAACCAGTTGATCATTTTCTGGGGAATTTACACCCTACACTGACTTTGATATATTACGTGAGTGTACACACGTGAACATGTATGCACATGCATTCTTCAGAAATAAAACAAAACCATAATTTTAAGCCGTTAATGTATACTGTTGATTTCAGACTGTGGTGAAGGTTTACTGGAGAGTCCTTGAAATAAATATCAGCTAATCTGTTTCCTAGAGTTGAAGTTGATCTTATCCCTTAAATTCATTGGTCTTGAGTTTCCAGTGCTCCTGCAGAAAATAAAAATGTCCACACAACAAAAATTATCATCCCTCCCTTCATATCTGAGGATCATTGGGGTCCAAATGCTGACAGCGAACATTCCCATGCAGAGTGGAGACAAACAGAAAGGAGGAAAGGAAATGAAAAGAAATTTTAAAAAATGTTCCTGCTTTGACCAGACATGACACGTGTTTTTTAACTCATCATGTCATGATTACAAAACTGAAGAGTTCACCAATTTCAGACTTGACTAGTTATATGATTCTCTTCTCAATCACCTGCAGATCCTCTTGTGTTCAAAAAAAATTAAGCTTTTCAGAAAAAAAAAAAAAAGGAAACTTGGGGTGAGCAACAAGCAGAGAGTCCTTGGACTTGAACTGTGCACCAAAATGTAAGTGTTCCACCCAGTGCCCTTCATCAGAGAAAGGAGCTGTGGACAGGTAATCGGCAAGAAACCAAATCAACAGAACGTCAATAGAAACATTTCATCTGGAGATACTGACCTAGATGTTAAAAGACTTAGAATAATAGCGAAAGCTTGCTACTGATGCCATATGTGTGTTTAGTTTTGGCATCTTTGGTAGTAGAGATGAGCTCAAAGTTAATAAAAAGGAATAAAATGGCAAAGAAAAATAAATTTTAAAATCATTTTACAGATCCAACTGCTTTCCCAAGAGCCATGAAAAGCTGTATGGACCTCATGAAATAATCCCATATCCAGGTTGTCTCTAGTCCCTGACGCTTGTTTTCTCATGGCTATTCCCCTTACTTGCCGCTGTTGAATGTCGATTGAGCACTTACTCTGATGCAAAATCAGTTGTTTGTTATTGGCAATATCTATGTCATCTTTCCTTTTCCCATAATTTTAGAAATAACCTTATAGTAGTCTCCACCATAAAATGGAAATATTTCATTATTACTCTTCCCTGGATAAATTTAAAGCTGTTATTATTGACTAATGTATGTGTGAGTAGTTATTTTGCTGAAGGAAAAAAAAAGTCTTGGGCAGATAATTATGAGTCTCCTAATTTTCTAAGGGGGATGTTCTGGAACTGCAACTCTTATTTCTAGCATTTCCGAAAATTTGGGGGTCACTTGAAGGGCACATACAACACATAAAATTTGAGAACGTCACATTGAGATCAGGCATCTAAAGAGAGGCTTCTGTCCCCTTAACAGAAGTTAAATGACATGCCAGGTTTATTTCTAAGAAACCTAATCAAAATCAGGAGGAAAAAGTTTTTATATTATACGCCCACAAATTCAGAAATTATGGCTTGAACAAAAGACAGTTCCTTTTCGGTAACTCGGGTCTCTGGTAGGCAATGATATTAAAGCCTATTAGGAGGCTAATAGACAGCAACTTATATTTCACGCTCACAGTAACTGAGTTCAAAAGGTGGATTTTATGTCAATAAGCATTACTTTTCCACAGGCCCACAGAAACCACGCACTCAGCTTTTGACTTTTAAGGGAACTGATAGTACTGAATAATTGAAAAATTTCCTGACTGATCTATAATAGCATCTGTTTTGGTGCAAGGGACTTCGTATTCCAGTCCATTGGAAAGAGAGGGAGTTGATGGGAGCGAACCAGCTGGGGTGCATTACTCCTTACAGCAAGGGGACTGGGGGTGAACAGAGGCTCTGGGCCTGAAATGGAGAACTGGTTTTATATAATTTGCCAGCTCTGATTCGTGGTGGCTATCTGGACTGTCTGACACATCATAGAGTTTCAATACATGCCTGACAATAGATTACGAGCCCATATCTTCACTACAAGCAAATGTGCTGTCATCTACTAGTGACTTCTGCCATGAGACTAGGAAAGGAAGTAGGACATGTGGTCCAGCGATTTGCCCATCTTTGTTTGGTCCCTCAACGGCAATGAGATCTGAGACGTATTCACACTGTGGGCCAAAATCTGGGCGGGTTATTGGTGGATAGGATCTAGGAGTTGGGAATAATTCCAAGCTGGGAATTTTGGTGCTAAAACAGGTTCAGTGGAAAATGTCATCGGTGAGATGATTACATTTGGTGAATTTTGGTTAGATATAATGCTGTAAATATTCACCTCTGTGCTTGGTAGTCCCTCAGAGTAGACTTTCTGCTTCCTTATTTTTCTTCTGCTGGGACATGGGTTCTTCAACTCATTTGGGCAGGGTCAAGTTAAAAGATTAGCAAGGATTTGTCTCTTTGAAAGGTGCTGGATGAGAAGTTTGATTTCATCGTGGCTCTCAATGTTATCGCCCAAACGTGTTATTTACATCCAAGAGTTAAACTTCTTTCCACCCATCTTCCCCTCCCCTTCCCAAAAAGGAGCTGATGTTATCAGGATCTCATAAAATTCTTCATGCCTCTGTGGGGGTTAAGTTTATAATAGTGTACAGAGCTGTTGCATGAGAGCCTGCCCTAGGACTTAGGAATTGTGTACAAACTTATGAGAAACAATCACAAAATCCTCACCAGTGCAGATAAACCTAAGGGGGGAACTTCAAGGACATTCCAGGCCTGTGGGCTAAGTAGCAAACCCCCCACATAATTTGTCTTATTGCCACTTTTTGAAGAAAGGTAATGGGTTGAAAAAAAAAATCATTGGTCTTATCCAACTTGTGTTCTATTCTGAAATTAAATCAAATGCATCAAAGACGACCCTGTGATGAGGAAGCCAGCCTAGCATATGGCATGGAAGGCACTGGACTAGGTCTCCGAAGATTTGGCTTCTGCCTGTGATTCTTCCACTTACTCAGCGGGTTGCCTTGAACAGATTACTTCACCGTTTGTGTCACAGTTGGCTCATCTGTTTAGAAAAACAGGGTGTTTCATCAACATCCTCGAAGGTTCCTTTCAGCGTCTGTGTCATTTGGTTCACTGTCTTAAAATTTTTAAATTGATGATTGAATTTAGTAATCGTGACCTAAGCAATCATTTTTTCAAAAGATTTTTTTTTTTTAAAGCAAAGGTGTGCAGCTTTCAGGAGCTAATCAATATCCAACTTCAATAAATAACGAGTCATTTGTTCTGATTGGGGGAAGCTGGCTTGGAATGAGGAGAGTTGAGGACTGGGAGTCACAAAGGATTGGTTTCCAAGCTCCTTCACTACTGATTGGCTGTACAGGTGTAAGTCATAGTCTCTGACTGTGTTTTCTTGCACTGAAAGTGCTGTATGGAGAGAAAGAACGTAAAGAAGTGGGGCAGAAAATGAAAGCAGGAGGAAAAAGTCATTGCAGGCTGGTCTAAGTAGATTCTGAATCCATCTGCAGAAGCCAGAGGGCTTTGTAGTCCAGGGTTTCAGGTTCCTGAACTGGAGGATGAAGGTGGTAATTAGACCATCTCACAGGGCTTCTCGGGGGGCGGCGGGGGGGTGGGGGGGGGAAGCTGAAGAAGTCAATTCACTCATTCACTCAACAGTTATTTACTTGGTGTCGATGACAAACCAGACCCTGTTCTAGGCCTTGGAGAGCATAGCAACGAGCAGAGCCCAACAGAGAGCCCCACGCTCCATGAGCTTCCATCCAACTGAGAACAGATGACTGTAAGTACAGAACTTCACGCAGGTGCCCAGCACATAGGAATTGTTTGGTAAGGATTCATCCTATCATTGTTGCTATTGCTATTAAGGGAGTGAAGAAATAGATCACGTTTTAAATATATTCATCAGAAACTTCTTTGCATAGGGTTTGACTTTTCAATATCGATGAGTTATTTGATTTATCTTCCATTGTCTCCTTTCTCTTTTCAGTTCTCTGTGGTTTGGTTTCATTAAATAAATCCAACTCTTGGGTTGCCTGTCAGCTGACAAATGGGTGCTAAATTTACCAATCGATTCAGAAAAGACCTAAATATAAAGAAAAAAGAATACAAATGGAGAGTCAGATGGAAAAAATGCAGTGTCATCGCCTCATCCTTCCCCCAGGTGATGAAGGGGGGTGGTCCACTGACCTCAGCCTTATAATTATCTTTCCAGTCTATTGTTATGACCTATGGCTACACCTACTGTGCTTAGCTGGGCTTTCCCTTTCCGTTTTCAAGAGTCCAGTTGGGAAGCCCAGCATAAAACATTAACTTTCTCTTTGGAATTGCTTCCATAGCAATTCTAATTCTACCTCAGGCAGTGTGGGTTCCTCTGGTTGAGGAGAGGAAAAGAGAAGTGTAAGAGCAAGTGGCAGACCGAAATTAATATTTTAAGACTTTTCCTGCTACACGTGAGCTATATTATCTGTAATTTATTCTAAAATTCTCTGGTGTGGGTAACATGGCTTATAATGTGTGTGTGTAAATTAATATTATACTAGATTGTAGGTAGCAGATAATATCTTAAGTTCCTTATTCGGTTACCCTACTCCAAAGATGACCAGTTAACACTGAAAAGAAGGTCATCAGGAGTCTACTCTCCAGAGGTGGTTTTGGCAAACACCTGAAATATCATTATCTAAATCCACCCAGAAGGTTTGCTAATTAGCAACATGGACATGAAGAATTTATTAGTAGAATAAGTAGAATTAAAGGTCTCTGGTTGGGAAAAAAATGTGCAGGTCCTTCTGCTCCTGTAGGAACAAGATATAAGAGTCTGGCAGGCTAGCAGTGCAGCGTCTCGGGTTGGCACCAGGTCCATTTGCTTCTGTGGTTTCCTACTTGCCAGAAGATTCTCCTACCTGATTCACATAGAAGGTTAACTTCTCGTTCCTCTGACATCTGTAAAGCCTGACTCTTGTCCGAGTGCCTGAAAGGGCAGAGAGTGGGAGCTTCCCTGACTGGACAGGAATCAGTTAGAGAATATTGTTGTGTTTGTTTGCTTAATAAAGGTTTGTGCTTGGGACAGAATTTAATGTAAGACTTACTTTTGTTATCATATACCACCTGATCAGGGTGGGGGGAAAGGAACGTATAATTTCGCTACCTCAGTGACACCTGAATTGCATTTACCTAAAGACCATGACAGTGGTAAAAGGCCCTACACAATGAGGTATTGACAACAATGGGCGATAGCAAAGTGTGCCCAGGGTGCCCTGGCACCTGGAAAAGAGAAGTGTAACAACAAGCTGCAGACCAAAATTAATATTTTAAGACCTTGCTAAATGGCTTCTAGTCTACCTGCAGAGACAAATGTTGGGAACTGCAAATGCAGAATAAGTCATTTGATAAATAAACTTATAATATGACTTTATTCTTTAACATCATTCTATTTTTTAAAAAATTTATTTATTTATTTTTATTTATTGGCTGCATTGGGTCTTCGTTGCTGCATGCGGGTTTTCTGTAGTCACAGAGATCAGGGGCTGCTCTCCGTTGCGGTGCGCAGGCTTCTCATTGCCGTGGCTTCTCTTGTTGCGGAGCACAGGCTTCAGTAGTTGCAGCACGTGGGCTCAATAGCTGTAGGTCGCGGGCTCTAGAGCACAGGCTCAGTGGTTGTGACCATTTATTATGTATCAGGCACTAGAGTCAATAGTTGTCTCCACCAAATATCTCTTTACCAATCTCTCCATGAAAACTTCAACGTGAACATCCTATTAGAGGAGCACTTTGGTTATTGGAGACATTGTCTAAAACAGAGGGTCCTCATGGAGGAGCTGATTGTGGAAAAAGAAAGCCTGTTGCTGAACACAGCTGAGAGCAATCCGTTAATCCACTTTCTACCCCAGCAGCCAGAGGAGTCCCAGAATCCTTTGTCATGGGACATATCAGCTTTTCTCTCCAGAGCTCTGCCTGCCTCCGTGCCCCATCAGGCTTCTTACGCTCCCAGGGACACAAGGTCTGGTATAGGAGACAAATAAGGAAAACTTTCTTGGGCATCGTCTGGCTTTGCATCAAGGCAGTTCCCAAGAGGGGCGGAATCTTATTTGAAGATGCTGAACACCAGAGGAATTAAGAACACAATCACCTTCAATACGAACCCCCCATTGCCATGGAAAGCTACTTAAAAATCTCCTTGACAGAGTTTACAAATGTATTTTGAAAATCTTACTGTCCGTACTTATTTCAACTCTTTCAATGACGTCTAGACGTTACGAAAAAGAAAGGGGCGCCTCCCCTTGGTGAAGCAAGGCAGAGGGAGCACGTGAAGATGGTGCCAGCCTCCTCCCCACCAGCCTTCTCCAGGAGAGCATACTCACAGGCCTCGAGATGCCGCCAGACCAGTGCCTGCCCCCCAGGCCGACAAGCGAGGGAACTTCCTTCAGTCTGGATGCCTCTCCTTCAGCGCTTCTCCGCTGGGCCCTGGAGCAGGTGAGTCTGGCAAGCGGGCGCGAGCCCTTCAAGAGCTGTCTCAGTTTGCTATGGGTCTGTGGATGCCAGACCCATTGGTTTTCAAAGCTAGATGTTAGAAGGGTCTTCTGTCGGGTGCAGGTCTTAAAAGAGTCTCTGCCCAGGCATTATCCTAGGCAAATTCTCATATGTCATCTTATTTGATGCTCATAAACATTGTGTGATATACGAAATTTCCCCATTTATCAGATGGGGAAATTGAGAGTTGGAAAGGGCTAGAGGGACATCACTAATGTTGCAGAATTAGCAAAAAAGCGGAGATTCAAAGGTAAAGCTTTGATTTTCCTACAGTTGCTTCCATGTGAAGTGTGACTTTGGTTTTCCACATGGAGGCATTTTAATGAGGGAATGATAAATTCGTGTCGAAGCTGAAATTCTGAAGTGCTAAGGTTACCTGGATTACAGAAACTACATGCAATATCTGCAGGAAGTGATTGCAAGAACAAGTGTTTTTAGAGACCTGAATTCCATATGTCTGTAACAGACATGGATGCTTTCAGGTTTATTTCTTTGTGGGCTGCTAAATTTCTCAAATGAGTGAAGGCAATAGCATGACTACTTTTTGTTGTTGTTGTTTTGGCCCCCAGTGAACCAATGGTTGATACTTCTGAAATTAGCAACACAGTATGTTAGCTGGGCTGTGGCAATTTTAGTGGAGATGGTAATAGGACTGGCTATCTGAATTTGGAGCCTGTGGTTTATGGTTTATTGTTCTTTTGGAGATCAAGAGTGTCATCGCATGCAACTTCAGGTAACAGACATTAAGCCAATATCCGTCAAAGGCCCACTTGAAGTGATGTTTCTTGAAGTCAGGGACCCCTTGTCTTACTTGTCAATACTTGATACTAACTCTGGCTAGCACTGAGAGGTGCTCAGTACAGTTAATCACATTTAAATGATGTGGTTTAATGTAAAGATGTAGGCTTTTTTTTAATCAAAGGATGTTTTATTACTAAAACTTTTATTATCCACTGTGTTTCTTTTCTCCTTGTTATCTATTTTGTGTGGTGTCTGGAGGTATAATAAACCTTGGATCAGTTGGCTAGCTTAATTGAAAAATGTTTTGAAAAGAAAAGTTAAAAAGCAAAACAAAATATATTGAAAGCCATTTCCATACCAATTTCTTCCCTCTGTTAGTTCAGTTGTAAGAAATGGAGAACAAAAGCATTACCAACCAAGGCTTTTAGTGGAAACATAATTGCTAACATATCCAAATACATCAGCCAAGTTTGCCACACATGATTAGGCAGCCAATTGTGTTGAAAATGTGCTTGCTCATTCAGAGGAGACCACGCCCCAGGGCTCACCCACTTGTTCCTCTTCAGTCCTTAAGTTCGGTTAGCACCAGACCATTCTCATTAGCCACTTGTTGAAAAATACAATGGGGCCACCAGTAGTAAGAACCAGTTGGGTGCAAATAAAAGAGCTAATGTCTTCAACAAATCCCACCTGAGGCCAGGAAGGTCTCCCTCCAGCCTTTCAGAGTAACTCAAGTAGAGTCGTTCTATCAAAGACTAGTAATTTGATAGTAATTAATGCTAGTAATTAATGAATACTATGTGCCAGGCACTGTCAAGAGTGCATTATGTTTAAAAATGTAAGATGTCTTAGAAACAATCTACGTCAGACCATCCCAATAGGAGAAGGATTCATTCCACTTTTTTTAAGACTCCAAAGGAGAGTATACATTTCTGCTGGAAATCCAACCCAAGTTGTACAACTTTGCACTGCTAGGTTTTTTAGAAGTTGCTGCTGCCTTGAAGGAGGAAGGTGTCAGGTTCTCTGTAGCAATAAAGAGAAAGTCGTGACCATCGAAAAGAAAAAGGTAAGATGTCACAGAGATGGGTCAGTCCTAAATTTTTTAGTTTACATGTCACATGAAGAGCTGTTCAATTCAAAAGAAAGGCAGGGTCATGGTGTATATCTGGTCTCAGGTGCATTGCTCCATTTTCATCTCCCCACCTGAGGTTAATTTAGTTTTCAATTCTCAGGTGAATGTGTTGGTGATTTGGAAACCCAGCTTTCTATGTCTTGAAATTCTTTTCTAACTATAACACTGATTTTGGGTTTTTTTTTTTGGAATGGCCTTAAATGTGGCACAGCCCTTATACATTTCTTAATCTCATCCTAAATATCAAAGTAAAGCGAGATCATCTTTTTTTTTTCTTTCTTCCCCCTGGAAGTGCAGAGGAATATTTCACAGCAGCTGGGGTTCAGGTATTCAAAAGACTGAAAATGACAGGCGAAGGTGGTTGTCCCATTCTTTGGTCAAACAGAATTTAGCTATATAGCCAATTGCTTATTAAGTCATCCTTTAGGTCAACCTAGCAGTGTTGGATCAACTATGTGTTGGAAATTAGTTCTCCTGGGATAATAAGAGCTAAATGTTCTTCTCATTACCAGCAGGCTACCACATAAAATGTAGGAGATGAAAATGCTAGCTAGCCAACTAAACAGAAAGAGTAGCATGCCTTCCACTTAGGCAAAAGATTCTATTTTTTTCCCCAAGTGTTTGTTGATTTCCTGGCCATCATCACCCTGGACAAAGTATAATGTAAAAACTACACATTTATGTGTCAAGCCAACTGTTGGTTTCTGTATTAGTTTCCTGTTGCTGCTCTCATAAATTACCACAAACTTGAAACAATACAAACTTGTCTTCCATCTGCTCATCACAGGTCTCAAGGAAGTAAAATCAGGGTTTTGACAGGGCTGTTCTCTTCTGAAGCACGAGGGGAAAATCTGTTTTCTTACCTGTACCAGCTTCTAGAAGCCTCCCACAGTCCTTGGCTTGTGGCCTTGTCCCTCCATCTTCAAAGCCAGCAACAGTGGGTCAAGTCCTTCTCACATCATTCTGACCTCTTCTGCCTCCCTCTTCCATTTATAAGGATCCCTGTGATTATACTGGATAATACATCCGTTAGGATAATCCAGAATAATCTGTATTTTAGGTGTAGCTGATTATTAACCTGAATTCCATCTACATCCTTCATTCTCCTTTGCCATGGAAACTAACACATTCACAGGTTCCTGGAATTAGGATGTAAACATCTGTTGGGGGGGGGAGGGGCATTATTTTGCCTACCACAGACTCCTTTTCATTTGGACTAATAAAAATTGAAAAATGTTTTCAGCTAAAATTTCCCAAAGCTCCCTGCAGACAGTAAACAGGAAACCATATCTTCCAGCCAAGTCCATTCTTTGCTCGTACCATTATCTTTAAATGGCTCTGCTGGTAGCTGACAGATTTTTAAGATTCAGTGATCTCTGGTTCCATATTGTCTGTGTTCTAACTTCACTGAGCCCCTTCCCTCCCCACTTGCCTTTGTGTGGGCAGTGCAGCTCTGCTCTCAGTAACGAGCCCCTCTGCCACAGAGCAGACCTTTTGAAGAGTACCTACTTTTCATCATGCCAAAGGATGAGCTCACACACGTTCACACTTGCCTTTGTTCCCTCCAGGCTTCCATACCTCATGAGTTGCCTCTTTGCTTTCGGGGGAATCAAGGTAGCAGACCTCAACAGCATTCTGTTTCAGGGGTTGAGGAGAGGCAGCAGAGAGGGGATGTAGGTTATATCCAATGACCACCTCTTTCCTGGGTTTGCCCTCACAGCAGCTGGAGAGCTTGGAGGGGCTAAGCCCTCTGATTTAGAACTACACAGGTCTGAAGGCTGAGCATTTTCTATGAAGGGCCTTCATCTTTGGAATTCCCTCTCCAAGGCTATTGACCTATATGGCCTGAAGTAAATTCTATCTCACTAGTAAAGTGGATTTCACAGTGAATATGGCCAAGCTGATTTGGATTATTTATTTTCAATGTTAGCCACAGTTGTAGAACTCTCAGATGTATGCAGGAATTGAACGCATCTTTAGAAATCTCAGAAAAAAATAGCACTGTCTGAGACAGGAGAGGGATTGGTTGTAATCTTCTTTTTGTGTTGCCTGTGACTTGCTCTAATACTGATTTGCAGGCTATGCTCTGTGGTTATTCCTTCCACGTTGTTTTTTGTCCAGTTAACCTACCTGACCCGTTCCTGTGTTTGATTACTTAGGGTGTCTCTCCCTCTCTCTCTTGATAGCACAGGACTGACACAAATAAATGTAAATAAAGCACATGGTGTATCTGCACATCAAGTCAGCTGCACTGGCCTGCGTGGGGGGACTAGAGTAAGGTGGACCTGAAGGAAGTTATTAGCTCTCCAGCAGGGGCGGAGAGAAAAGCCAGTTCTGTCAAACGGGAATGTTGAAACAAAAGGAAATCACCCCGTCCCAAATGCTCTGGGCTGAATCTGCCTTCCTGGGGTCTTATGCTGGTTCAGAGATAGCTCTGTCCTTGAAGTACTCTCTGTTGAGGGACACTAGTCCATGGTATCAAGTAGTGTTTAAAATACCTAGATTAAAAGCCTTCTGCATTTAATGTCTCAGCTCCAACAGGTATATAAACCAAAATGAACTTGCAAATTTCATTGAAGCTTTATCCTCTAGCCCGGGCTAGTCCCTAATGTCACAATTTCCACATTTCTGACAAAGAATCTTTTACTCTAACCAAGTTCCCGGTCACAGCTGGCAGCTGGCCCAGCCAGCGGGGGAAGGTGACTTTCGTGGTGTCCTCGCTCGTGCAGGGGTGCAGGTTAACATCCTCCTTGGGCAATGAGGGGACTAATATTCTGCTCTTTGTTCAAAGCTCTGAAGGATCAATGTATGAGATGCGATACTCGAATTGATGCTATTCCTGTCCTGAAAGCATTAACTCCAGTTCCCTTCCTAGTGGAAGAGGTGAGAGGATGTGACTCTTGGCTCAGCACTGCATGAGTAAATACCTTTTTTTTTTTAAATTAAATTTCAGCCTAAAATGCTTTGAGGTTTCAATTAAAATAGGTAGATAACAGATCTTATAGATTCATGCTAAAGTGAAATAGACCATGGATTTCAGTACATTCAGACCAAGCAGTGCAGCTGTTCTTTATAGATTCAATAGGTGTTCTACGAAACGTGGCCGATGTGTCCCTTAGCCCGGCCACCATCTCACAGGGAGTCCACATCCAGTCAAGCTGCTCTTAGAAAAGTCCCAGCAATTGTTTTATCACTAGCAGACTTTCTACACTTAAGGGATGGTGTATTTATAGACCCCGTGGCCCCTACCTACTGAGTAGCATTGGTAAAATTGCTCCCTTAGGTTTTTGACATAGGAAATAGAAGTGTTGGTTTGCGTGTACAGCTCTGCTGCTCTCTCCTGAACCTCTACATTAGAAGAAAGTGGACCGATGAACACAGTAGTAGGTGACGTGGTCAAGGATGGCTGAACTCAGAAGCAGGTTCAAGTTAGACCTGCTGAACTGGATGAATCTGCTCAAGGCCCAGCAGTGAGTCAGAGGTCCTCTTCTTGGGGAACAATTCTCTTCTTCAGGACGGGAAGAGGTTGATTGCTGTCCAGGCTGTTCTCAAAGCTCAGGTGGCCTCAGCATTGGACCAGAGGGGGTCTGTAGTTCACATACCTAAAGAAAGCATTTCAGCATATCTTGAGCTCTGATGGACTAAACAGTCAATGATTGCTTTGTAGAGTGTTTTTTTCCAGCTTTATTGAGATAGAATTGGCAAGTAAAATTGTAAGATGTACAGCATGATGATTTAATACACATGTACATTATGAAAGTATTCCCTCATGTAATTAACACATCAGTTGATTGTTTTGCTTTATAGAACAGCCTAACCCCCCAGTCTCAGTGCAGTCTGCCCGTGACACCCTGACCCTCTCCCATTACTGTGCTGGCCCCTGCCAGGTGCTTACCCTGTGGCTGATCCCATCTGGGGCTGATCAGGCCCCACGTGGCTGACTTGACATGCTACAAAGCATGGGCTACACGTCTCTAAATCACCTTTTAGGACTTTATTTTCCGGTTAATTGGCAAGCACGGGCCTTTCCATGGTGGCCAGCAATGTTTTTTTAGAATATGTTTGTATTATGTGTCCAAGACTTACAGGAACAGCCTGGTATAACTGTTGGCTTTGTCCTGGCAACTAAAATCAGTCCCTCGCACTCATTTGGATCTCTTGCTTTCAACTTTCACTGCTCTATGTAATCTGCTTCTATATCTCGTGTAGAGAGACTGACCTCAGTGATGTTCCAGGGTCATGATGAGTCTAGAACCATGGTTTGAAACATGTTCCATTAGCCCCACAGTCTGTATTTTCTACTTTGACAGGTTCTACCATATCTTCACATGATGCTCTCCATTAAAAGGAATCATGGTTTTTATTTTTAACCCTTTTTGTGTGACTAGGTCCCCCTGTGACTTGAATCGTTTTGCAGCTCAAAGTTTTCCTCTCTCATTTCTTTTAGCTTCCTTTGCTTCAACAAGGTTCCAACAACTGGTTGGTGTTTCTACTGTGGTCTCGTTAGTATCTGGTTCAGAACTGGAATAATTTTCCCTGATTTTTATTCTCTACATGTATTTTTTTGTATTCTGGAATATTTTATTGTATTCTCTTATTGTACAATAATTAGACATTGGGCTAAAGGTTAGACACGTTCTCCTCCATAATTTTGGGACCCTTGCTTGTGCCTTTGTCAAATTATCATTGAGAATGCAGTCATGGGAAAAGAGATTTTGTCCTAGCTTTCCCCACCTTGAAATTCTATTTATAAGTCACTTGTCTCTCCATATGGTTCTGCTGACCAAGTCATACTTGATTTAATTGCCCATCTTACATTGAAATTAGCTGCAACTCCTGTACATTCTCCACTCACCTTTTAACCCCTCAAGGCTCTATTCTTGTAGTATGATTATGCAGTTGTTCAAATGAAATGAATCAGAAATGAATCAGGTCATTCAGGTTGTGTCTATACAAATAAACACTGGCTAGGAATTCAACTACAGGAGGAAGTTTTGAGCCATAGATTTTAATTTGAAAATGGACACCATCTCTTTCTCCCAGGATCTTGGTGGGGGAGGCAAAAATGGCATGATTCCAGGTTGTTTTTCACTGCATCCGGTTCAGATCTGCCTGCTCCATTTTGGCGTCCTTGATTCTTTTCCTCTAGTTCCTTGTGATGATTCCCTAAGTACTGGGGTGAAATCTTTGAGTCTTTGAAGCATACTCCTAAATCTGGCATGCATAGAACTTACCTACAAATCACCCCTTTACCACACATGTACTGCTGTTGGCAGTGAACTATTTTTAAAAATTTTTTTGAATAAGATATCATTACTACTTATACTCAGCAGCCTATTCTCAGAGTAGAAATTTTGTGTCAACTTAAAGAAACCTTTTGGTGAATGTAACTCTGATTTTAATAGTGCCTCCAAATTAGGAAGGGAGTACTGTGGGGAGGAGTCTTTCTGGCCCTTTGAATGTGCAATCCTGTTGGCACTCCAGGTTCAAGGTCTCTGAAACAGGCTATCTCCATGTTGAGCTTGCTGGAGTCAAGGATGTCTGCCTTGAGGAGGGGACAGAAAAAAGTGACTATCTCTCCTCTGTCCCCCAAATACCTCAAATGATACTATGGAAGTCCAGAGAATAATAAACTCATAAGCACATTAAAATTGAGGGTTGAAGTAGGGGAGTGGGATAGAAATAGCTGACAAAAATAGGTATCTAGGAAGGGTTATAATGATGAATAAATCAGAATGGAGAGAACCATTCTGATATGGGGCAGAGGAAGCAAAGGCAATTTGGGGGGCAAAAAAAAAAGGCAATTTTTGAATCAAAAGCAAAAGAGATAGGGCAGAGGAAGCAAAAGTAATTCTTCACAACAGTTTCGCAAAGTTGGCAGATAAGGAGAACAGGACTGGGAGAAAGGGCAGAAAGCATTACGATGGACTGAAGCCTTAACTAAAGAATGTCTACAGTGGCCTGTGTTGCCCACAGTCATCTCTAAGCCTGCTTCTGCCATAGCGCTGTTGGTCTTCAGGTTGGGATCAGAACAATACCCTCCAGTATAATCATCTACCACCCATTTCTATCACACAACTTTTAGAAAAAGCATTTTCTCAGTCTGTCTCACAGATATATTGTTATTTATTTTTCTGAATTACATATTTGTATGCTATACTGATATATCACCTATGGCATAAAACACAAAATAGAAATTCTTAAAAAGGATGAGAAAAATTTCCAAATACAAATTCTGATACAAGCCTCTTTCAATTAACATTAGAATCCATTTCTGAAAAGTGAGACGTTCCATGTGAAAATATTAATCATGAGCATATTCTCATTTAACTGAAAATAATTATGTGTTAACTCAAAACTCCCAACCAATTTCCTAAAATGTAACTAAAACATAGTAAACTAACTCATATAAGTGATAAACTCTTAAAATGTAAAAGGCTGAAAATAGCACTTCTGGAAAGATACAGTTACTAAGAAATAGCTCCTTTTAGTACAGTAACATGTACTCTGAACTTCACTGCAGGTGCAGATCCTCTTTGACACTTGAAAGCTTTTTAAAAAAATCTCTGCATGATTCTAAGATTTTACCAATTATATTCAAACTTGTCTCAAGATATTTCCATCATTTGGTCTAAAATGTGTTGTATTTGGGCGATTTAAATATTTTTTTTCTGTAAAATATTGGCCAAAAACAGTTGTATTGAGAAGGAGAAATGTTCCCTGAAGATTGGGTGTTAAAAGAGGCATTTTGCTGGAAAATATCTGACAGTGAGACTTTCTGTGGGGAGACGATGCCTCTATTTTCTTCCATTACCACAGCAGAGCAACTTGTGCTTGCAGAGGTGAAGGCAACCTCTTGGGAGGCTACCACTTTCTAAAGACATGAGGTGGTCTACCAGGGAGGCTAGTGTTGGAACTGCCGTCTTAGATCAGGACCTTCCTCATGTGAGCACTGGCTAGCGGAGAAGACGTCCACACACCCTCAGGTGAAATCTGTCTGTCTCCACACCTTGCCCACATACCCAGAACTGGCAGTCATTTCTCTCCTTCAAAGAAGAGCATGGGTCACATAGAAACTCAGTGACAATGACCTAGATTGGTCATTCACTCCTTCAATCCGGTGCATGAAAGCAAAACCATGCATTAGTAATCACTTGGACAATTGGCATCATAAAAGAGAAAGAGAGAGATGAATAAGCCAAAACAGACACTAGAAAATTAATAATCTAGGGAAGAAAATATAGTGTTTTTTAAAATTATTATCTTATAGAGATTGAAGAAAATATAGTATCCATATAACAAGAACAGGCTGCTAAGAAAAAGGACCAATCAGAGAATAAGAAAGAGTTGATGAAAATTTAAAACTCAAGTTGTAAAAACAAATCAGTAAAAAGGTTAAAAGAAAGTTGACCGAATCACACAGAATAGAAGGCAAGAGAGAAGAGACAGAGATATAAAATGTGAAGGAAAAACAAGAGCATAGAAGGTAATCCAAGAAATAATAGATGAAATATTTGTTTATGTGTAATTACTTGTATATTAAAATAGTGACAGAACAGTTTAGAGATTTTTTTTTTTGTTTAGTCATTTAAACAGGTGAGGGAAGATGATTTTCCTTGATTTGGATTGTAAATCTAACAGTTTTCTACTTTTTCTATTGCTTCTGTGCCTGCTGTTAACCCTCAAGTTAGTGAGGAATATTCTGACTAATTTCTAGAGAAAGGTATTCCCTTCTGTAGTCAGAGGAAGAAACAGAGCTGTTGAGGACAAACCCAGCAACCTGTGCAGGGATTTCATTTGCTATAAAGAAATCAGGATTTATTGGTGCAGGTCAAAGTCAAAGGCATTTCATGGTAGATATATTTAATCAGAAATGTGCTCACTAATGTTCCAGGTGCCCATTTAACTCTCTGCTTGGTCACCTTACCATCTCAGTCTCTAACCACTATTATCCAGGAAGGATGATTTAGCTCTCTGTATGGGGGAGGAAAAAAATCTCCCTGGTATTTGACAAGACAGTGTAGGGTCTGAAAGGAGTGTTCTACAAAATACCATGGGCCAGACAGTTCACGGCTCAAGGAGCAGGGTGTGATGGAAAAAATGGAGGATGTCAAGCTGGAGGGAGCTAGAGGAGTCTGCTCTCCTTTAGAGCAGTTCCAGGCAGGCTACGCTGGTCCTGGGTCTCATCCCGGAAGGAGGAGTGCCCTTGCAGAGGCCAGATCAATTCCAGAAGAGGCCTGGAAGTCCAAGTGGGCCTGAGACCACCCACAGTTGTTTATGGTCCTTGTAAGTCATGGGAAGGTCCAGCTGAATTTTGCTGAAACCTCCCTTCCCTACCAACAGGGCCACAGCTGACTCAGCCTTAGGGTAAGACAGAAAAAGGCGACATATGCTAAATATATGGCATTTGTTAAATATTCGATTTCAGAAGTTGTGCCACAGGAGAGGTCTGAGTTTTCAAGTTCTCACGATCTTCCAGGAAGGGAAATGTGCAATGTGCAATAAGACTTATTTTGTCACATTTATCTTTTGATATATTTGAATAAACAGCTAAGAAAGCATTTTTCATTATCATCTATGGATTAATTATTAAATTTGTATTTATGCTCTAGTCTTGCATATATTAACACAAGTTATGATAAATTAATGAAAAGTGTCACTTCTCCATATAAACAGTATACTAAATTATGCTGCCTAGGTTTGCTGGTATTTTAGGATTTGCCTTATAACGATGAGTTTTTACCAGCCTAAACATATCTGACTGGTTAATACAATGGGAATGTTTAAGATTTTAAAGGAACAATATAGTATTTGTAAATAGCTTTAATTTTAAAGCAAAAGGTCTTACAAAAACATTATTCTACCTCCATAGTCCAATTACTCTGGAATGAGTAAATATGATGCTATGTAGAAAATAGAAGCAATATTAGAATACTTCCTAAGTATGTAAAAGTGAAAAATGTGTAAGAATGGTATGAGATTGAGTTGAGAAAAAAATTGTTATTCGAAACACTATTTAATTAAAAGAAATTTGTAGCAGGTTAGCTTTGCCGTTGCTTTCAGTAATTTTTGAAAACACAACAAAACTACATTATTGCTTGGTGCTTTCTATTATCTTCATAAGTATTAATTTGTTAATTACACCTTACATAAATCAGTGGAAAACAGCTTAATTTGTCGAAGCATGGTAGAATTTCTAAGCCTATGAAGAATAACTCCCTAGGTTTACTTAATTTCTGTGTGGTCCAAAAAGTAATGTCACCAACAAGCTAATACAGAGAATATATTCTTTCTTTAACTGTACAGTGCCCACATAGAAAGGAGTTTTCAGATACATATCCTCTGAGTATGGGCACAGCAAAGAATTGGGTCTAAGAAAATATATCTAAAGTAGATATTTTTCTTATATCTGCATTAAGATATGCCAATGTCATACCCATACTTTCTTATTATCATATGCATATTCTTATCACAAGATAATTTTAGATCACATAAAAATAATACATTTATATTGCATCTGCATGAGAAAATGATTTGGGGGGCTGATTTCCACCTGAGGTAAAAGTCCAAACTCATTTTAAAGTCTGAGGCTATTGTAGCAACTTGAATAGTGTCCTCTCAAAGTTCATATGTATCTAGAACTTCAGAATGTGACCTTATTTGGAAATAGGGTCTTTACAGGTATAATCAGGTAAGTTAGATGGAGTCATACTGATTTAGGGTAGCCTCTAAATCCAATGACTGGTGCTTTTATTATTTAATAATAAGTGGAGATTGAGTGGAGATTTGGTTTTAGTGTTATATCAAAGAAATCATTGCCAATCTTTTCTACTAAAACCAAAGCTTCCCAAGAACAAAGTCTTATTCATTTTTGATCTGTAGTGGTTTTGGTTTGTTATTCCTACTTCCAGTTTTGATTTGAGGGTTTTTGTTTGTTTGTTTGTTTTGGTTGTTGCTGTTGTTTTGGTTTTGTTTTTGCCACAGAGTAGTCATTTCCTTGTGTTTCAATAAAGCCACCCCTATTTCCTTTTGAAGAATGACTACTATCCCAATAGGTGAAATCTTGGATGGAATATCAATAAGTTCTCCTTCTCTCCTCTAGTCAAGGAATAGACATGAGGTCCCAGCTAAGCTAGTGTGATTCTGTATCCCAAAACTGAATCTTCAGCAGAATAATGTAAATACAGAAGAAGGTTAGAGATAATTTATCCATGTGTTGGTGTGCTGAGTTTTTACTCTCTGAACACTCAGAAATTCCCTCATTGTTTCCCTTTGTAAGCCTAGTTCTTTAGCTGACATTTCATCATTCTGTCAGCTAGCCAAGAGCCTTCAAGTAAATTTAGATTCTTGTTGCTTGTATCCAAAGAATCCTAACTGATATCTCCACAAAGTGTTGTTAACTGCTCTGCATGAAGTAGCTGCTCAGGGTAGCAGTCGGTGTTCACAAAATCCACTCTGGCTAGTTCAAACAAAGAATTCTAGAGGGTTCACGGAAACTTTGAGAAGGCGGGTGAAACATGCCCAAGGTCCTAATGTAGAACTGGCCCGGTGAGGAAGTTACTACCACTAAGGCCTAATGGTGAATGACAGATATATCATTTGCAAATATTTTTCCCATTCCTTAGGTTGCCTTTTCACTCTGTGGATTATTTCCTTTGCTGTGCATAAGTTTTTGTTTGATGTAGTCCCATTTGTCTAATTTTGCTTTTGGTTTTAGTGTTATATCAAAGAAATCGTTGCCAAACCCAATGTCAGGAAGCTTTCCCCCGTGTCTTCTTTTAGGGGTTTTACAGTTCAAAGTCTTCTGTTTAAATGTTTAATCCACTTTGAGTTGATTTTTGTGTATGGCATTAGATAAGGATCCAATTTCATTCTTTTACTTATAGATATCCAATTTTCCCAATACCATTTTTTGAAAATACAACCATATAGCTGATAAGGAATTAATATACAAAATATACAAGGAATTCTTACAACTCAATAGCAGAAAAACAAATAACCCTATGAAAAATGGGCAAAGGACTTGAATAGCTGTTTCTCCAAGGAAGACTTACAGATGGCCAACAGGTATAAGAAAAGATGCTCAGCATCACTAATCATCAGGGAAATGCAAATCAAACTACATGAGTTATCACCTTACACCTGTTAGGAGAGCTGTTATAAAGGAAAAAACAACAACAGCAAAAAAAAGCAAGTGGCAAGGATTTAGAGAAATTGGAACCCTTCTATACTTTTGGTGGGAATGTAAAACAGTGCAGCTGCTATGGGAAATAGTATGGCAGTTCCTCAAAAAATTAAAAATAGAATTACCATATGATGCAGCAATACCACTTCTGAGTACCTATGCAAAAGAATTGAAATTAGGATCCTGAAGAGGTATACACACTCCCATGTTCATTGCAGCATTATTCATAATAGCCAAGATATGTAAACAACATAAATGTCCACTCACAGAGGAATGGATAAAGAAAATGTGGCATATACATACAATGGAATAATACTCAGCCTAAAAAGAAAGAAATTCTGCCATACAAGACAACATAGATGTATCTGAAGGAACTTATGTAAGTGAAATAAGCTTGTCACAGAAAGACAAATATTGCATGATTCCTCTTACACTAAAATAGTTAAACTCATACAAACAGAGAGTGGAATGGTGGTACCAGGGGCTGGGGGAAGGGGGAAATGGGGAGTTGTTCAGTGGGTATAAAACTTCAGTTACACAAGATGAATAACTTCTAGAGACTCTTTTACAGCAGCACCAGTAGTTAACAGTGCTGTAGTGTGCACTTAAATATTTGTTAAAAGGGTAGATCTCATGTTAAGTGTTCTTACCACAATAAAAAGAAAACTAGATGCCAGAAATTTATCTTTATTTCACTTGCTACTGCCACAGTCCCAGTGCAACTTCTGCATGAGGGCTTCACTGTGGCAACTACTACAAAGCCCCTGTAGTGGCTGCTGCCGTCCAAGTCTTCTTTATCCACCAGGACTAGCAAGACAGAAGCTCACGCCGCAGGCAGCACCTACTTTATCTATTTGTCAAATGGGGACTTGAGTACTAATTTATGCACTGGGGAGGTAGAGCTCTCTCATATCATGGACATTTCCTCCAAGACATAGGAAGCTATTTACAAAATGATGGGCAAATGAAAGGGGGAGTCACCTTGAATCTGACAGGTGTTCACTACATCAGAAAAGTTTTAATAAATGAATTGATAAAGAATTGAAAACAATGAAAGTGTGGTAGATTGGAGTAGTGTCCCCAGTTCTTTATCTCTCCCATATCCCTTGACATGTAACTTTGAAGCTTCTCCCACTACAGCATAAGTCCCTGGTCATTGATTTGGGATGCAGCCACATAACTTGCTCTTTCAAGGACATTAGCAGAAGTGATAGAAGTAGAGGTGTGAGAAACACATATGTGACTAGATTTGTGCTCTGGTGCTTTTTGCCATTGTCATTAGAACATAATGGGCCACCCAAAAGGAAGTGAGATGCATGGACAATCCAGTCAAGGGCAAAGCCATCCAGGTCCGATCAGTCATCCCTCAGCTGACCTGGATGTGAATAAACATTTATTGCTGTATGAGACAGAGATTTGTGTTTTTACTTTGTTTTTATTGTTACACGGCAATAGCTAACTGCTACAAAGAAGAAAAAGATAAAAATTGGCCAAGATTGACATTCTTTCAGTATTCTCTTTCCTTCCCCAAAACTTTATTAAGGCCAACTTAAAAAGGAAAGTACAAAGGGTGAGCAACAGCTCATATGTTACATGGAAGACAAATTCTGACTGATAATTTTTAAACTGAGGGCCAATTCTTGACAGTGTTCATGCTTCACATCTGATGTGCCTCTCTTTAAAAAATAGATGAAGAATACTCTATAGGCAGATCTTCAAAATTTGACTCATTATATTCTATCTCATCTTTGACTTTGACCCACGGTAAATTATCTTGTTTTGTCTTGGCCATCATCCGATGTTTAGTCACACCACAAAAACAGGCAGAGACAAGTGGGAAAATCATTAAAAATCAGGGTAAGAATAATTCAATTCTACCTATTGTTCAATAAAATATGGTGACTTAATCCTAAGATTTTTTTTTTAGCTAATGTTATGACTTGCTGAGCTGTGATGGATTATGTCATCTGAAAATGTGCAGTGACAGTGTTTCTCCAACACAACTTTATCAAGTGGTACTAGAATAAGGTCTAATTAAGAAGATTTTGAAGTTTTAAATCTCATTGTTAGCACCAGTCACCGTATTGTTTGTTGGAGATGCTTTCTTTCTACCCATTGGAGTATGTCCAGGTAAAAAAAATGATCATTAACTGTAACTCTTAAGTTATATTCTTTCTCCATCATCTTTTAACCTCACTTGGAATTAGAAAATAACCATTTACAGGTCTCAAAGTCACTTGTGACTGCTCATCAGTGTTAAAATGCTGATTACTGATTGTGACACAGGCATTATAGAAAGAATATCTTTCTATGCTGTCTTTGATCTTTGAGATTTAATTAAGCTCAGGTACAAAGTATAATATTGTCTGCAGAAACCCTCTTAATTACTTATCAATCAATATTTCTGAAAGAACTTTGTTAAACATTATAGGAGGTATAGAAAATTAATAGTTGTGTTCCCTATGCCAAAGTAGTTTATAATTTGATGAGGGAAGTAAGACTAAAATATACAGAGAGTTAAATTTGAATGTAGTGGACTTCCTAGGTGGTGCAGTGGTTAAGAATCTGCCTGCCAATGCAGGGGACATGGGTTCAATCCCTGCTCCAGGAAGATCCCACATGCCACAGAGCAACTAACCCCGTGCACCACAACTATTGAGCCTGTGCTTTAGAGCCTGTGAGCCACAACTATTGAGCCCATGTGCTGCAACTACTGAAGCCCACGTGCCTAGAGCCCGTGCTCCACAACAAGAGAAGCCACGGCAATGAGGAGCCCGTGCACCACAATGAAGAGTAGCCCCCACTCACAGCAACTAAAAGAAAGCCCATGCACAGCAAAGAAGACCCAACACAGCCAATAAAATAAATAAATAAATAAATATTTTTAAAAAATTGAATATAGGAACAGTACTTGAAATGTCAAAGGTCAGTTTATGATTAGGAGCCAATTTTATGACATAGATCACTAGACCTATGGGTTCAAGTAAAGGAAGCCACACTGAGCATTAGGATGATATGGGAAGATGTCCTGGAGGAGAAGGACTTACACTGAAACTTGAAAATTGGGTAGGATTTACTAGATATGGGGTAGGCAACAAATAATGCAGTTGAGAAATGGCTTGTGCTTACTCCATAAGATATTAGTTTTATGACTACTTGAAAGCTATAGGAAAATTATTTAGGTTAAGATAAGTACATTGGTAATTCAATAAAATCTATACTTAGCATTTTAAATGTTTATTATTCCATTACTTTTTATATTGTCTGTGGGTCTTGTAGGACTGTCATACAAAATATGCAGACTAGGGGCCTTTAACAAGAGAAATTTATTTTCTCACAGTTCTGGAGGCTAGAAGTTCAAGATCAAGGTGCCAACAGGTTTGGTTTCTTCTGAAGCCTCTCTCCTTGGCTTTTGGATGGCTGCATTCTTGCTGTGTCTTCACATGGTTGTCCCTCTGTGCACACACACACTAGTGCCTCTTTGCGTATCCAAATTTCTCTTTTTACAAGGACGTAAGTTAAATTTGGTTGGGGCCACCCTAAGGCCTAATTTTAACTTAAGCACCTCTTTGGGTCCCTGTCTTCAACTACAGTCACATTCTGAAGTCCTGGGGCTTAGGGCTTCAACATATGAATCTGGGGGGACACAATTCAATCAATGACACTATTTTTTATCATTGATTACCAATTACATCTTGACAATTGGAGAAAAAGATTAGCATTTTCTCCCATGAATTAAGACTACCAATGGGGATCACACCCACCCCAACACCCTTCTCTCCAGGACCACCTGTGTCTAAAGGCCTGTCTCTTGATCCCCTTCTTCCTTTGCCCACTTCAGTCCCAATCACTTTAGGCTTTTCCACCACTAATTCCATTCTAAGAAAGTGACTCCACTTGACTGTCATACCTAAGCCTTCCACTAACTGCTAGATCATTGCTATACACTGGACTCTCCCATGGATCTTTAAAACTTGTACCACTCCATCCACAGACATTTAGTTTTAATTGGTATGGGGGAAAAGTTTTAAAAATTCCTCAGATAACTATAATGTGCAGCAAAGTTGGTGAATCCCTGATGTAGGAAAAGGAAAAGTCACTGTGCCAACTATGGACAATATTTAGGGTGTGAGGCTGAGGGTTTTACAATCATAGTCTTGGTCTTGATGGAGTATACTTAATCATAAGAAATGATCCTACTCAAATGAATAGCATTGAACCAGAGGAGGTAGTTGTTCAGAACATTCAAAAGGCACCAAATAGATGTTGTTACCCCAAGGGCAGTGGCTAATGGTACCTTGTATTATTTCATAAAGACATAGTGAGATAAAATTTGGAAATATTGATCTCTATGTATCTCTCCCCCTCCCATAACCTTCCCTAGTCAGAAAATTCTAGAATTGTTAGAACAGGAAGACAGTGTTTAGATTGCTTTTGACTCCCAAACTATGCTCTTAAAAATTAAAAGGAAGGCCTCAAGGAGTGTGGCACTTTGACTTTCTCCCATGATAAAGAGGGAGACATCAAATATCATGGAGAAGCTGAAACAGAGTCCGTAGACTTCCTTGCCCTTGGAGCCAAATGACATAAACAGATCATATCATTGCTATTAGGCAAAGGCCTTCAAAGGTTCATGGCTATCGCTGACCCCATCTAGCAGGACACCTTCCATGCCGCAAGCCTCTGCTGAGCCTCTATTCACAGGTGTCAACATGCCCCTCCAGGTATTAACATACCCTTTACTAACGGCCCTGAACACCTAGAAGACTCTCCCAAAACAGAGTGGATAAGGGTCCTTGACCCTCATGGGAAAAGTGTTGGTGTCCAAGGGAAAGTGAGGTTGGGACAGCCAGTAAGGAAACAACTTTTAAAAAAAGTATAGCCAGAGGAAACTGACCCTGAAACAGCAGAGTCATTTTAAATAAACGCACATCAAGTATTTTCAAAAGGGTCTTTGTACGTTTGTGTTAAATTTAGTGAAATATAGAATGATATAGAAAAAAAATAGACTTCTCAGTTATATTCCCCAATTAATGCAAACATTGTCATGTTGCCAATTACCCTAAATTATAAGAGCTGTTTTTAAGTATACTTTTCCAAGGTCATGCATAGATTTCAAGGAACTCTGCTATGATGTGGGTAATAAAGGGCAAGTATTAAAAGTTTAAAAAGGAGCAGTGTTATTGGTAGGATAATTTCTGTATGTCAGACCTGGTCCATGTGCAGGATCAGGATAGACTGCTCAAGTAAACCTGAGAATCTATGTGTACTAGAAAGAAAAATGGAAGAATGTATTTCAATATTTGAATTTTATGTTTTTTATAAAGCTGGTAAATATCAGCCTTATGTTACCTTCTTTCCTAATTTCCAAACTGACAGGGGATTGTGTGTGTCTGGTATTCAAGAAACCTAAAGGGACTCAGCAACAATATTAGCAGAAATATAACGGTTAATAAGGTGATAGTGGTGGGAAGAGAAAAAAATTGAAGATCATTATAAAATAGAGGTTCACAAAAGTCGTACCATCAAACAAACCAATGTAATCATATTGCTAGTTTTCTATTTCTTATGCTCTAAGTTGCTGGGGCCACATTGCTATTTTTCAGGAGAAAACTCTCCCTGAGCTAGTCTTTATCATCATTTCTTCTTGGAAATAGCTGACACACTTCAATTCAAGTAGGAATAGATACGTAAGTGTGCAGGTTGGTCATTATGTTGGAAATCCTGAATTCAAAGTCATAATGACAAATTTAACTTTGAGGTCTACTTAGTGCTTTTAAAATTTTTACTAGGAATAACACTTCTGCCTGGTCCACTTCGCTCAGGAAAAAGCCATTGCCTTCATCTCCACTGCTCAGAACTAACTGCACTCCTAGAAGTCTACCTTAGAAATGATTTATGCTTCAAACTTGCAGAACCTCCATTCATTTCTGCCTTGAATTTATAGAGCTATAATGTGGTATCCACAGATCAAGCTCCTCAAAGATCTCTCAATGCTCTGAATCTTTTCATAACAATCTTTATCTTCCTTTAACTCAGAACGCTCGTGTATTGCACTTTGAGGACGGTTATCACTTGCCCTCCAGTGATCAGACCCTTGACACATTATTCATTTGTTCCTAATAGAGTTTTCTTCATTTTCCCAAATTCACAGGTTGTTCTTTTTATTATAATTCAAACATCCTTCCTGGAAAAGCAGATTTGACAATTCACAGCAAAGCCTTCACCTCACACCTTCTGAGAAGAAGAGACCAGTACAGAACAAACCAATTTCTCTGAATAGTAAACGAGTTCGGATTTTCTGCTGCTAGTTTTTGTTTCATCTTGAGGGAAACGTTGTACATCCACATTAAGAGAGTCAGTATAAATGGCTCCCTGGTGGCTATAGATAGTGCTATCACTACATTAACCTTGAAACCTACCTAGCTATCAGGAAACGGCTTACATCTGAAGATAGCACCTGTTAGACACTGGGCACTAAGGGTCCTTACGAATCAATACGTTCTATTTTGGAGAGAGTTTTGACATTTCTGAATAACCTCCTCAGTGCTTTTTTTTTCGTGAACTCATTTATAATAAAAATGCCATCAGATTACATAGTACATGTATTATCTGGCCAAATCAATTTTCTAGTTAATTAAGCTAAATGGTAATCTAGTATTGCTTCAGCACAATGTTGAATTTCACTCTTAAGAGTGTTTTTTATTTCCTTCCCTGTCTTAGTTCCCTTTGATTGAGAAAATGTCAAGATATTCTTTGGTGATGAAGGGCATTTCGGTAACAATAGATCATTTCCTTCCATCTTCCATTTTGTTTTGCTCTATCTTGCAAACTCCTACCATAATTCAAGAGCAGTGTGAACTATCAGCTCCTGTTTAATGCCATCCCTGACAGAGCTGATAGGCAACTTGCACTCTCTATTTTTCTGCCCATGTGTAGTACTAGATCTCTACATTCCCATATTGTCTTATACGTTTTTAATTGTTTTCATTTTGTCCTCCAGATTATAAGGTTAGGAAAGGCTATTCAATGGTAGCAAATAACCCTCTAAATCTCAGTGGTTTAACATAACAAAAGGTATTTGTGTGTGTGTGTATGTGTGTGTTTTTTGCCTCACAGTCTGATGGAGGTGGAGTGAGCCTCCTGCATCTTGTAGCTCTGTTGTCTGTGGCTCCCAAGGGAGAAGTGAGATCTGAAAGGCCATACGAGAGGTCTTTAAGGGCCAGGACTAGAAGCTGCCTGCATCACTCTGCCCACATTTATTGGCCAGAAGTATTCACACAGCCACACATGACTGCGATGGAGCCTGAGAAATGTCGTCTTCCTGTGGGCCCAGCAAGGGGAAATGATATAGTGAATATATAGCATTTTTTGTGACACAAGGTCCTTTTAGGTTTTCACCCTCCTCTCTGGTTTCTAAGATTGTATTTGACACGTAATGGGTACTCAATGCATGTTTATGAGGAAAGGAGGTTTTAAAGATAAGGGTTTTTGTTTTTTTTGTGGATACCATTTGGCAATGTCTTATCAGTGTTGGAAAAATGTGGTTAATTGATTTTTCCTGTTAGTTAATGTCTAAGGATTTAATGCTGCTTCAGCTTGATGTCATTTTCTTAGAATAAAAATATAATTTCCATTAAGGTAAGAGGAATTCAGTTTAGAACTTTTTTTTTTTTTGCCTTTGATTTAAAGGCAACCCCAAAAAGGGTTGGATACTGTGTATGTGCTAGTCCTACTTGGCCTGTTTCCCTATGGGTAAATTTATGTTGAATCTAAATGGATTATATCCTCTTTAGTTTTTACTAATATTATTAGTTTGGTGTGAAATGTTAATTGCTTTCATTACTGACAAAATGATTATTGCTGAAATTATAAATTCATATTTTACGCTTACTAAATGAGTAGGAAATGGCATTTTATCATGAAAAAGAAGCAATTAATTTTGAAAATACACTTTTCTCCTATTAATCCACATGCATTACACATGATTTTTTTTCCTTATGTATCGAATGTCAATTGTTTACATAGTTCCAAATATACCTGGAACTTAAATTTTTTGTCTTGGATCTTATAGTTCCCAGGTCAAATATCCTCTGACTATAATTCCTTAGTTCAAATCGTCAAGAAAATAAATATGATTGGCTCAGCACGAGTCAAAAGTTCATTGAGTTGGGAGAAGGGAGGTGAGGGAAGAAGGAGGTGTGTCTTGTCTGTCTTGCTTTTTTGAATACACAAAATGCTTAACACAGTTGTGAATGCAAAGCATATTAAAGAAGCTAGAGCAGTGTTGCAAGGTGAACGAAACTGCCATTGTGAGAACCTGTGACAGCTCAGAATCTGCAAAATGCTATTTCAGTATTATTAGTAGAAACACTGCTGAAGTTCCATTAGTCATAAAAATGAAACCGAATCTGTTGAATCTGAGAGAGGAAGTTTAAGAGGCATAACTGATCAAGCAAAGATGAGGCAGGAAAGTGAGTGATTGATCTAAAATGTGCGCTTGACCATGCTTTTCTGGGGCTTAAAACCCTTCAGTGGCTGCCCATCACTTAAAGAATAAAATCTAATTTGCTTAGCATGATATATAAGGCCCTCCAGGATCTGACCCTTATACCTACTTCTTGCTTCATCTGTTGCCATCCTCACCTTGTCCTGTGTGATACTGAGGCCACAGAGTACTTGCATTTACTTCCCACCCCTCCAGTTGCCATCCCCAACGTCTCTCCCACATACACCATTCAGACTCAGGGTTCTGAATCTTCGGTCATAATTTTTCCTCTGCCTGCAGTGCCCTTTTCAACTTGCTCTGTCACCACCCATCTTGGCCATCCCTAGCTCAGTATTTCATCCTCCAAGATACCTCATTATTCAAATAATCTACTCCTGATGCTCCCCTAGCACCAAGGGCATCTCTCTCTTGGCCCGTAAAATATTATCATGAAGTACCGCTACGTGCCCATCTTCTACACTAAACTGTGCAGATGAAGAGAAAAGGTTTGTTGAATACAGTTTCACTGAGTAGAAAACCGCAGGATTTCCTAAAAAGGGTTTTAGAGTCAGTGTTATTTCCTTTATAGAACTCCCAGGAGCTGAGAATTCTTTACTCATTCACAGTCTCCTAGAAAGACATTCGTTTTCCACACCGGTTTCTTCAGGGGGCCCATTTAGTTAAACAACGAGGAGATCGCCTTTGTAAAAATCAGATTTGATGAAGGCAAATAGGAAGGCTTGTGTTGGTAATGTTTCCTCAAAAAGGTAAATAATAAGAGTATTCTGCTCCAACTTTAGAAATGGAAGCTCACAGTCAGAAAATACTGTTTACCCTTCTCATAATTACCCAGCCAGGACCTGGTTTTCCCAGAACGATACACTGAACAAATTGCACATAATACATACAAACATTCTGAAAATGCTACATATTTAGAACAGAAACACATTTATGTCTCAGAGTGATGCCAACTAGTTCTATGGTGATTTTTTGTTAAGCGTAATTGCAATTCTTCACAAAAAGCCCAGAGAAGGGTAACAAATACTTGGCATATTTCCTTTGGTCTTTCAGCGTGTGCGTAATTTATTTGTTTGCCACTGAGAAGCACTGTGTTTTTCCTGCTGGGCACAGAGGCAGTGTGATAGGTACTATGATTTTGGTCGCATTTTCTTGTACTCAGGCTCATGGATTGATGAAGTTGGAGTCCGTGTTGTAAGTCCACATTTTATGTTGTTGGGAGTTGGCACTGTCTCATCTCTCCTCACGTCCTGTTCCAACGGTGCCCGGTTGCAACTTGTCACAAAGAAGTCTTCCTCCCTTGGAGGCCAGGGATGAAATGAGGTCACACACAGGAGAGTCTGAGTGAGAATCGCTCAAAAGCAAATATGTATGCTTCTGAAGGTGAGGGTAGTGCTTTTTTTTTTTTTTTCCAAAAAGGGAGGGAATATAAGCTTTGTGAGCTTTCTTGATTCATATATTATAAGCTATAGTTTATGAATATGCATTACGTTGCCTCTTTTGAACTTCCTTGAAACAAATTCTCATAAATAAACAAGGAATGTACCATACTAACTGACAGAGTCATTTAAACTAGATGTATTGTGCTAATGGAGTGAAAAGAATAAAAATTTTCAAGGGCTTCAACCCTCAATTTTAATACATTTCATGGAAATCGGATCAAGCCCTAATTGCTAATTCATCTGAAATTATTAAAAAGAGATTTCAATTACATACCACCATTGAATTTTGATGTACCAAATTAAATTAGGACACTAGATTGTATCTTTTCTTAAATCCAGACCTATTTAAAAACCTTTCCCTATAAATTCTGAAAAGGAACTTTGTGTTCAGTTATGTTGCTTAAAAAAAAAAAAATCCCAGCATTCGTACAAAATAGTAGGTTAAGTCTCTTAGTGAAGATTTTTAATGACGTTTCAGTGTTCCTCTTATAATTACTCTTCATCTAAGATATCCCATAATGATGTTGGACACTCTTGGTTCAGGCTCACTGGCTTGCTTCATTAGCATGTCATTCCCATTCCACATCACAAGATTTAATTGTAATGCCGGATATGCACAGCTCTCCGCAGAAGTCTAATCAAAGTGGATTCACTTGTATTATTAATATCAAAAATCAGTCCACTTGCTATTTTTATAAATAAAAGAATCCAGATACATAAATCAGCTGTCATTTATTAGCATGTTACTGGCATATCTGCCAGACATATGAGCGGCCCTATCACAGTTCCTTAGGATTATTTTCATCAAGATTAAAACCCTTCTACATTAAATATACATACTAATTCCTCCATAAAGTAATCAGATTACAGAGCAGGTGACATTGTGTGCTGGAATTCAAATGATGTGCAGTAATGAGCTGGAAAGGTGTGCTTGGAGTCAGGCAGAGGAAAGGCAAGAGGAAAGACAGGGAAGAGGAAGACTTTGGTCTTAAATTCGGGCTTGCACATCGGTTGTTTTATTGTTTTACTAACTTCTACTGAGTTATTTATTTTTTAATACGTAAAGGACTCAGACAAGCATCCATGATACTTAGCAACCCATGGTGTCAATCATTTATACTCTCAAATGCTACATTCTAGTTTATTAGCTTTTCTTGCCTTCTTTGTCCATGTATCATCTAAAGACAAGGCGGGGACATATTTCCTGTGGTCGAGTGGTACTCAAAGATCAAGGCCTACAGACATCTTTGCTGTCCAATGGGAGTGTTTTATCTCCTCACATTATCTACCTTTCTGTTCTTAAGGTTTCATTGCTTATGAAAATTCAATAAAACACGAATAATATATCAGTACAAAGCATAGCTACTATTATATTCCTGTAAAGGATTATAGAATGATACTTTGAAAGTGAAATAAAATGGCTACAGATTGGCTCAAAGCATGTTTTTACTCCTCATGGCACTTGGAAGCATCAGTTTGAAAACCCCTTTATGGTCTTATGGATAAAAATGCAAAAGCATGTGGAAAGTACCTTGATTTTCCACTTAATTTCAAAATACTTTTCTTGGCATGTGTTGCAAACAGGAATCTCCAGATTTCTTTACACACAGACGCACACACACTCTCACACCATATACACACTCACACCATACATGCTCCAATGATTGATTTACAACTTGGAAGGAAGTTGAACATTTGGTGCTAGACTACCTCAGAGTTTAGAAATATACTCAGTTCCCTTGAAACCTGGCATTGTTGCCCTTGTATGCGATTTTTTTTCCATTTCTAATACTGGGCTACTTTTACTCTACTGTATAGTAACAAAAGACATAGCTGATTTATGCTTATGATTTTCAAATACCTTTTTATATAATCACAAACACTATATATATGTATATATATTCATTGCACATTTTTATGTTCCTCTTCTTGATTAGATAACAGGTGCTTTCATTAGGTTAATTTTTGGTACAAAAGTTACATCTGAACAAACATTGTCCCACCTGCCCAACAGATCTGTGGTGAGGATGAAGCGACACTATATATGAGAAGGAACCTTTTAAGGTGTAAAGTTCTTAACAACTAATATTATGATCTGCACAATAAAAATATGTTTCCCTTTATATATCATTTGTGACCCATTTAAATAGAGTATCTTTACCATGTTGTGATGTTAAACAGGACAGCCTTAAAATAGCCCATCCTAAGTACCCGGCCAATTAAGATACTGCATTGATAACAAGAAATATATATATGCATATACACACACACGTGCACACACACATGAATATGCTACTGCATGCAGCATTTGGGGCTTCAATTTATTATTCAATAAGAATGCATTTGACCTCATGTGTTGATGACTCTTTTTTCAGAAACTATATTTCGCAGCTAGGTTAATCAAACTGTGTACAGTTCATTTGGAATAATTTCTCATCTAATTCCTTTAACTGTTTGGAGACAGAAAGTGGGCCTGTCCTTTGTAGAATAGAAAGTAAACAGCAGCTCCCATTGTATGATAAGCAAATAGAAAGGCTAACAGCTAATATGCTGATTCAATAACCATTTCTATATTATCTTTTTAACTTACAGACATCCTCAGTATATTTTAAATTATTTTCATCAACCACTTGGACGTGGCTCAGAAAAGCAATAGGAAAAGAAAATCAAAAAACAACTTTGGTATTACTTATAAAGAATGAGTTCTTTTATGCTGATCCTTCATAAACGGCCTAGAGTTTAAGAGGGTATGTTGATGGCAATTGTAGCAACTCTGTAAAGAATGTAAAAACTTAACAGGGTTGGAATAAACATTAAAGAAGACAGCCAGCCCGTCCATGCTCATCCTTCATTTACATTTGGGGGCAAACATGAACCTTATTGGAGAAGTAGGCTACCACCTCGCCCAAGAAATATGTATATTATTAATATACATTCACTCCCACACTCATCATGATTCAACATCTCTAATGGAAATTAAAAAGAGGCATTTTTTGTTATTGTTATCACCTTTCAAAAATCTTTTGTTGTTGCCTTTCAAGAATTAAAGTCCTTTGGGCAGTGTATACTAAATAACATACTTCTGTGACAATATACTGGATATAAATTGAGTTTTGTATTTATCTACAGGGTTTTTGTCAGAATATTGAACAGGTAACATTGGCCGTCATCCTTGGTTACATTCTCAGAGCAGAAATGAGAAGGAACAGTGAGTGGACTATCACCTATGCAGCATTTTTATCATGAGGGTCACTGGATGGGCCAGAGCACACAATGCTGCTAAGATTCAGCATTTACAAGACGAGCCTTTCTTATCAACTGTGGAATCCTCTTACAGGATACAGACTTATCCACTCATTTCTATTTATGGTATTCCCGAAGCAATCAGAAGGAAGTGGGGGAATCAGTTTCTGAGAGTCTCGAGATAAAGGAACGATTATCACCATCAAGGCTGCTCTGTACCTTCTACTGAAGCTTTGGGTAGGTTATGGCCTTTTGTGAAGAAAAATAAACCTCTACCTCCTGGTGAGGGAAGTTCCTTAGCCCATATATGGGCAGCCCTGGATCAACTCACTTCAGGGGATTACAAACAGCTATTTCAAGCGGAAGATAGGTGTCTATGCCAGAAGTCCGTATGTGTTCTGAAAAACCTTGGGGTCTACAGAATCTTGCCATAAAGATAAAGGGGATTGTGGGAAAACTAGGATTAGGGCAGACACTCAAATCACAGACTTAATAAGCAAAGCACTAACAGCAAAAACAAAATGATACAGTCCTAATAAAAGTTCTGGCAGAGTTAGATCTCTTTTAGCATTTAAACCAAGCATTGTGGCCAACCAGTTCTTTGTACTCTTCCCCTGCCCCCATTGGCGTATAATTGTTTACAATGTTGTTTTAGTTTCTGCTGTACAATGAAGTGAATCAACTATATTATACATATATTCCCAATGCTTGTGCTTTCTCCTCCAGGAGGCTCATTCTGGAGGGCATTTGCTTTTAAGCATGACTATTTTCATTAAAATCTGATTCGGGGTTTGGACTTCTTTGTATATCCATTGTTTTAGTACAGGGAAGAAGCATTACAGCTTCGTCACCTACTCTGTGGCTTTGCCAGTTGCTTAAAATAAGGAAAGCCTCAAAATTCTCAGAGCCGTGAAAAGCCAATAACTACTTGCATTAAAGGAAGCCACATATGTAGTTTTCCAGCCTTTTCCTTAAAATCTTTATAAATTGCTAAGACTTCCTATTTGGTTATATCAAAGTTTGCCTGTGATTTCTTCAAAATATTGTGCTAGAGGAAATCTACCAACACACTAAGTTATAGTGTCTCTGTTCCTCTGTTCATCTTTTGTGCAGAAGATAATTCATGTTAATTCACAAAATTCACATAAAGAACAAAGAAACTTATCTTGTAGTCAGTTGTGCCTGGACCACCCATCCCTGGCAAAATTTGGTATTTACTTGATGTCAATCATGTATTATTTAACTCAGGGTGTTTTGTAAAACATTAAAAAGTTCAAAAACATGTTATTAAGACCTCAGTATTTTATCAATATCTGATAAAACCATGTTAAGAATATTTTCTCTGAGGTGATAGTCCTAGATAATTCTTTAGATTGCATAAATCTTGCCAATTTTCTCAGGATAATAATGCACTTTAAATTGTACTTTCTGTGGGAAAAGGAGCCCTGGATTTTATTCCTCCACACGGTGTTTGTCAGAATCAGCAAGGTAGTGTAGCTGTTTATCAGGGGAACTTTCTCCACTAGCCAAACTGAGGGGAAGGAGGAGTGATTGCCACGTCCATTTACTTCTCTCCCTTGTGAAAGTTAACTTAGATGTGAAGTCATCAGGGAATCCAAAAATTAGGCATAGATGCCAGCTCATTTTCCTTCTAAGTTCCTTCCTCCTTGTATCAAACAATACTGACTCTGAATACCTAACACATTCATGTCCTGTTGCCCTGAACTTCGCCCAGGGCCTCTGAGGTGAGAATTTTCACGTCCAAGTCTCATGTTTTATGATTGCTAGAAAAATTGCATTCAGAGATGATGGTGTTAGGAAGTGATCAAACCCAGTGGTAGAGGTAAAAAACATGAAAAATAAGCATACACCATCAGAATGATTTTAAAATAGCCAATGATTTTCTAACAATTTCTAATTTCCAAATTTCAAAGACTGTATTACTTGTATTTTGTGCTAAATTGGCAAACATTTTTAATTTATTTTTATTTTTTGGAATATAATTGCTTTGGAATATAATTGCTCTTTATTGGAATATAATTGCTTTACACTTTTGTACCAGCTTTTGAGGTACACCAAAGTGAATCAGCTGTATTTATACACATATCACCATATCCCCTCCCTCTGGCGACTCCCTCCCTCCCTGTCCTGGCCCTCTAAGGCATCACCCATCATCAAGTTGATCTCCCTTTGTTATACAGCAACTTCCCACTAGCTATATGTTTTACAGTTGGTAGTGTATATATGTCTATGCTACTCTCTCACTTCGTCCCAGCTTCCCCTTCGACCCTTGCCCCCTCTAACCCCATGTCCTCCAGTCCATTCTCTGCATCTGCATCCTTATTCTTGCCCTGTCACTGGGTTCATCAGTACCATTTTTTTTTTTTAGATTCCGTATATATGAGTTAGCATACAGTACTTGTTTTTCTCTTTCTGGCTTCCTTCACTCTGTGTGACAGACTCTAGGTCTATCCACCTCATTACATATAGCTCTAAACTGGCAAATTTTTAATGTTCAGTCCAAGTGAGATCAACTACTCAGAGTGCTAATAAGCATTAATTTTACAGAAAGACTATTCACTGGTTGGTTCACTTGTTCATTCTCCAAATATTTGTGATTCCAAACATCTCTTTTTTTTTTTTTTTTTTTCCTTTGAATTTTTATTTATTTATTTATTTATTTATTTATTTTTTGGGGGGGTACACCAGGTTCAATCATCCGTTTTTATACACATATCCCCATCTTCCCTCCCTTCCTTGACGCCCCCCCCAAGCCCCCCCCACCCTCCCCGCCCCAGTCCTCAAAGGCATCTTCCATCCTCCAGTTGGACTCCCTTTGTTATACAACAACTTCCCACTGACTATTTTACAGTTGGTAGTATATATATGTCTGTGTTACTCTCTCGCTTTGTCTCAGTTTCCCCTTCCCTTGAGAGCTTCCACACAAGTAGTAATAGGCCTGGGCCCCCCCCCCCCCCCCGCCAGCCTTTCCACAAACAGGGTCCTACAAAGAGTACCTCACATGTGACCAAAAGACAAAGTTCAGTTGCATTTATTGAACTTCCTTTGTCCTGTTCTTTATCCCACTCCACTTCTCCCTTTCCTACAAATGCTGCCAAAAATAGACTCTTGAAGAATTCTTGCTAGTGCCATGAGAAATGAATGCTTCTGTCAAGGATGTCTTCAACTGATGGAGACATCCTTGACAGAATCTCCAGTGAAGTGCTGAGTTCTGTGTAGATCAAAGGAAAACACTGTCCTCCCAACTTTGGACCACATGTGGTCTCAGGGCCCCAGAAGCAGTAATCTTTACTGCCAGCCTTTGCATAGATCCTCTTAAGGCCCATCTGCTTCTGAATCTGAAAACTTTCCTCAAGGAGGATCAAAATTAGTCCATAGGTGCTTGGAAATGTATAATGCCTTTGCATTGCCCTCTACTTTTACTTTTCATCACATCCACCACAAAAATTGTTATTCTTTTCTTGTACAATTAAAGATAGTCTCTTTTCATGAAAATGGGAACAAAAATAGTCAGAATGGGAGTGGTGATCCTGGTGGTGGAGTGTTGTATACATTAACAACAGAGGTATTTTTGTATTGAATACCTACAGTGTACAAGATCTTTTAAAGATGCTTTATGCTCCCAATGCCACAAAATTACTAACAATCCAAGATTAAGAAAGATGATAACAGATTGCACTCATCTCTTTATCCTACGGAATTTGCAATAAGAATCCAACTCTCATGAGCAGGGTAGTGATACTTCCAATTTTCTATAGTTTACTTAACAATTGCAGACTATTCTCTTGGAACCAAGGAGAATAGAAAAATATGATACTTAGTTTTTAGTATTCCTCTAAAAATTATTTCATTTATTTCCTGATCTAGTTTAACTGCTATGTTTTCTGTGAAAATTTTTTTTCTGTTTCTTATCTTTCACCTATAACTCCCTATTCTGAGAGGTCAGAGATAGAGGAAAATGTACACATTTAGGATATGATAAAGGTGGCCTTTCAACACATTGTGGAAAAGATGGATTATTCAATAAAGGGTATTGGGACAACTGGCTAGCCATTTGGAAAAAAGTGAAACTAGAGCTTTATCTCACTCCTTACTCAAAATGAATTCTAGTTGGCTCAAGAATTTGAGAATAAAAATGGAATCATTAAAGGCCTGGAAAGAGCTTGGTGCTTAAAAAAAATAAGTTTAGGGCAGATAAGCATAAAACCGAAAAGCTGTAGGTAAATGTATTGATAGATTAGACTAACTGAAAAATAAAAATTATCTACCTAGACAAAACACTTTGAATAAAGCAAAAAGAGAAACAAAAGACTAGGAAAATATTTGTAATTTGGAGGGTAAAGAAAATAATTTCTATAAGTCATTTAGTAAAGAACTAGCAACCCATTAGAAAGTAGTCATGAATGAGTCATTTATAGAAAAAAAATTCAAATGGGCAATAAACATAAAAAGCATGCTTCTTAATTAATAAAAAGTAACAAAGAAAATCAAATTAGTACGGTAATGAGATTTTTTTAATCTCTCAGTCTGGCAGAAAAAAACTTAAAGTTCGGTTAGACCTGGTATTGAGGAAGGTTTGGGAAAGCAGACACTGATCTACATGTTGTTAGGAACAAAAATTTGTCCAACCTTCTGGTAGAACAACTTAAAAAAACAATTTGACTTCAAGAACTTATTCTAAAGATATGATTGCAAAAATATTTATAGTTACATGTGTAAAGATACTATTTGAAGCCTATGTTATATTGATTCAAAATCTGGAGACATTCTCTATGTCCTTTAATGGGGAAATGATTAAAATATTGTGGAATTTCTGTAAAGTACAATATTATACAGCATACACACAACTCTGCATAGTAGCTTCTGCAAAGTGGGGCAACAGAGAGTAGAGGAGGGTCCTGCCTTGTTAGAACTCTGCTTTTCTTCCTCTGATGCAATCTTGTGAGGAAAATGGGGTGTGTGAGAGTGTGGGTGGGGAGCTTGTAGCTAGAAGCAGATGCGAGGGGGAAAATGCTGTTGCAAGAATTATTACTGTGGTCTTTGTGGTATTCAAAAAATGAAGGTTAAGAATTTAAGTTATCTTGAAATTGCTTTTGATTTCTCACTCGCTTTTATTGGGATAACTCCTTTAGACCAGGCCGTGGGTCGACATCTTTGTCAGAGTTACATAGAATTAATTGCTAAAAAATGGTGAGAAAAAATTGAGGTGAATTTCCTTTTTGTAAATATGAGAAATTTCAGGCGCAAAGGGTTTAAGAGATTTGATCAAAGCACAGCTCTGGGAGTAGAAACAAAACCTTGGTACCTTGCCTCAGCACCACTGTCCTCTGGAGAGCCCAGTGAAACATTAGTCAAAGCACTGAGATTTAGAGAGCCTGAATTTTCCAAAGGACTGCCATTTTCAGTTTATCATATGTATATATTTATTGCTTAAATATGAAAGTAAAAATTAAAACACTCACCCATCTCCCTAACAACTTAAATACAAGTCATTTGTCTAAAATGTGATCATCTTGAAAATTGGACATACTAGGATCAATAATCAGAAAACATGATTTGCAAAGGGAACCAAATATTAAAAAACTACAAATAAAAATAAGAAAACAGAGGGGGCAGCGCGGCGCCCGGGGCAGGTGCGGGCGCAGGCGAGCCTCGCTGTCACCTGTTCCACCCGCCGGAGGACCAGACCCCAACGGCCCCCGATCCCGCAGGTCCGGGGCGCGCCCGGGAATCTGTGTGCTCCCTAGGGCCCGGGGCAGCTGAGCGCCGCGGCTTCCAGGGCTGGGCTGCGGCCCCTGACCCCGAGGCCAGCCCCGCAGGACCGGGACCCAAGTCTCTGGAGGGTCTGAGTGTCGCTGCATCTCGTGGTGGGAGCTGGTGGCCAGGCCAGGACTGACCTACGGATGGCCCAGGGTCCCCGGGCACCTGCAGCCTCCCAAAACCAAGACGGACTAAGGCACTCGGTGACTATTCCCTTCAAGCTTGAGAAGGATGTGTCTTTTGCTGTTGTTGGATGGAATATTGCATGCATGTTAGTGACATCCAGGTGATGGATGGTGCTGTCCAGCATTCCCACAGAGAACCAGCTGAACACCAGCAGATGGCCTCGGACACCAGAAAGGGCTGCGGAGAACCTGACATAGCCGACTGAATATTCGTCTAATCCAATACTTGGACATTAGTCTGAGGCTTGGACAGTCTTCTATAAACACCTCTATCACCAGGACAAGCAACCCCAAAAGCTTGGACAACCATGAGGAAACAAAGAAACACCATGCAGGCAAAGGAGCAGGAAAAAAACCCACAAGACCAAATAAATGAGGAGGAAATAGGAAAAATGCCTGAAAAAGAATTTAGAGTCATGATAGTAAAAATGATACAAAATCTCGATAACAAATTAGAGAAAGTACAAGAAACAGTTCATAAGAACTCAGAAAAACAAACAGCAATGGATAACAAAATAACTGAAATTAAAAATACTCTAGATGCTCTAACCAGCAGAATGACTGAGGCAGAAGAACGAATAAGTGAGTTGGAAGATAGAATGGAAGAAATAAACGCCACAGAGCAGGAAAAAGATAAAAAAATAAAAAGACTAGAAGACAGCCTCAGAGACCTCAGTGATAACCTTAAACGTACCAACATTCGAATTATAGGCATCCCAGAAGAAGAAGAAAACAAGAAAGGGTCTGTGAAAATATTTGAAGAGGTTCTAGTGGAAAACATCCCCAACATGGGAAAGGAAATAATGAACCAAGTCCAAGAAGCACAGAGAGTCCCATACAGAATAAACCCAAGGAGAAATACACCAAGACACATATTAATCAAACTAACGACAATTCAACACAAAGAAAAAATATTAAAAGCAGCAAGAGAAAAGCAACAAACAACATATAAGGGAAAACCCATCAGGATAACAGCTGACCTTTCTACAGAAACTCTGCAGGCCAGAAGGGAATGGCAGGATATACTGAAAGTCCTGAAAGAGAGAAACCTACAGCCAAGAATACTTTACCCAGCAAGAATCTCATTCAGATTTGAGGGAGAAATCAAAAGCTTTCCAGACAAGCAAAAGTTAAGAGAATTCAGCACCACCAAACCAGCCTTACAACAAGTGCTAAAGGAACTTCTCTAAGTAGGAAACACAAGAAAAGGAAAACACCTACAAACACAAACCCAAAACAATTAAGAAAATGGGAATTGGAACACACATGTCAATAATCACTTTAAATGTAAATGGATTAAATGCTCCAACCAAAAGACACAGACTGGCTGAATGGATACAAAAACAAGACCCTTCTATATGCTGCCTACAAGAAACCCACTTCAGACCAAGGGATACATATAGACTGAAAGTGAAGGGATGGAAAAAGATATTCCATGCAAATGGAAGTCAAAAGAAAGCTGGAGTAGCAATACTCATATCAGACAAATTAGACTTGAAAGTAAAGACTATTAAAAGAGACAAGGAAGGGCACTACATAATGATCAAGGGATCCATCCAAGAAGAACATATCACAATGGTAAATATCTATGCCCCCAATATAGGAGCACCTCAATACATAAGGCAAATGCTAACAGCTATAAAAGGGGACATCGACAGTAACACAATTATAGTGGGAGACTTGAACACCCCACTTACATCAATGGACAGATCATCCAAACAGAAAATAAATAAAGACACACAAGCTTTAAATGACACATTAGACCATCTCGACTTAATTGATATTTATAGGACATTCCATCCAAAAACGACAGACTACACTTTCTTCTCAAGTGCACACGGAACATTTTCCAGGATAGATCACATCTTGGGTCACAAATCAAACCTCAGCAAATTCAAGAAAATTGAAATCATATCAAGCATCTTCTCAGACCACAACGCCATGAGACTAGCTATCAATTACAGGAAAAAAACTGCAAAAAATACAAACACATGGAGGCTAAACAATTCACTATTAAACAACCAAGGAATCACTACAGAAATCAAAGAGGAAATCAAAAAGTATCTAGAAACAAATGACAACGAAAACACAACAACCCAAAACCTATGGGATGCAGCAAAAGCAGTTCTAAGAGGGAAGTTTATAGCAATACAGTCCTACCTTAAGAAACAAGAAAATGATCGAATAAACAACCTAACCTTACACCTCAAACAACTAGAGAAAGAAGAACAAAGAAACCCCAAAGTGAGCAGAAGGAAAGAAATCGTAAAGATCAGAGCAGAAATAAATGAAAAAGAAAGGAAAGAAACCATAAGAAAAATAAATAAAACTAAAAGCTGGTTCTTTGAGAAGATTAACAAAATTGATAAACCATTAGCCAGACTCATCAAGAAAAAAAGGGAGAAGATGCAAATCAACAGAATTAGAAATGAAAAAGGAGAAGTCACAACGGACACCTCAGAAATACAAAACATCATGAGAGACTACTACAAGCAACTATATGCCAATCAATTGGATAACCTGGAAGAAATGGATACATTCTTAGAAAAATACAATCTTCCTTCTATCAAACATTTCGAGAAGAGTTAACACCTATCCTTCTCAAACTCTTCCAAAATATTGCAGAAGGCGGAGCACTCCCAAACTCATTCTATGAGGCTACCATCACCCTGATACCAAAACCAGGCAAAGATGTCACAAAAAAAGAAAACTACAGACCAATATCACTGATGAATATAGATGCAAAAATCCTCAACAAAATACTAGCTAACAGACTGCAACAGCACATTAAAAAAATCATACACCACGATCAAGTGGGGTTTATCCCTGGGATGCAAGGATTCTTCAATATACGCAAATCAATCAACGTGATACATCATATCAACAAATTGAAGGATAAAAACCATATGATCATTTCAATAGATGCAGAAAAAGCTTTTGACAAAGTTCAACATCCATTTATGATAAAAGCTCTCCAGAAAATGGGCATAGAAGGAAATTACCTCAACATCATAAAAGCCATATATGACAAACCAAAAGCCAACATTGTTCTCAATGGAGAAAAACTGGAAGAATTCCCTCTAAGAACAGGAACAAGACAAGGGTGTCCACTCTCACCACTGTTATTCAACATAGTTTTGGAAGTGTTAGCCACAGCAATCAGAGAAGAAAAAGAAATTAAAGGAATCCAAATTGGAAAAGAAGAAGTAAAATTATCACTCTTTGCAGATGACATGATACTATATATAGAAAACCCTAAAGACTCTACCAGAAAACTGCTAGCACTCATTGATGAGTTTAGTAAAGTAGCAGGATACAAAATTAATGCACAGAAATCTCTTGCATTCCTATACACTAACAACGGAAGAGCAGAAAGAGAAATTAAGGAAACTCTCCCATTCACCATTGCAACCAAAAGAATAAAATACCTAGGAATAAACCTGCCTAAGGAGGCAAAAGATCTGTATGCAGAAAACTTTAAGACACTGATGAAAGAAATCAAAGATGACATAAACAGATGGAGGGATATACCATGTTCCTGGATTGGAAGAATCAACATCGTGAAAATGACTGTACTACCCAAAGCAATTTACAGATTTAATGCAATCCCGATCAGATTACCAATGGCATTTTTCACAGAACTAGAGCAAGAAATCTTACGATTTGTATGGAAACGCAAAAGACCCCGAATAGCCAAAGCAATCTTCAAACTATACTACAAGGCCATAGTGATCAAGACAGTATGGTACTGGCACAAAAATAGAAAGGAAGATCAATGGAACAGAATAGAGAACTCAGAAGTAAGCCCAAACACATATGGACACCTTATCTTTGACAAAGGAGGCACGAGTATACAATGGAAAAAAGACAGCCTCTTCAATAAGTGGTGCTGGGAAAATTGGACAGCAACATGTAAAAGAATGAAATTAGAACACTTCCTAACCCCATACACAAAAATAAACTCCAAATGGATTAAAGACCTACATATAAGGCCAGACACTATCAAACTCCTAGAGGAAAACATAGGCAGAACACTCTTTGACATCCATCAAAGCAACATCCTTCTTGACCCACCTCCTAGAATCATGGAAATAAAATCAAGAATAAACGAATGGGACCTCATGAAACTTAAAAGCTTTTGCACAGCAAAAGAAACCATAAACAAGACTAAAAGGCAACCCTCAGAATGGGAAAAAATAATTGCCTATGAAACAACGGACAAAGGATTAACCTCCAAAATATACAAGCAGCTCATGCAGCATCATACCAAAAAAGCAAATAACCCAATCCACAAATGGGCAGAAGACCTAAATAGACATTTCTCCAAAGAAGACATCCAGATGGCCAACAAACACATGAAAAGATGCTCAACATCACTCATCATCAGAGAAATGCAAGTCAAAGCCACAATGAGGTATCACCTCACACCAATCAGAATGGCCATCATCACAAAGTCTGGAAACAACAAATGTTGGAGAGGGTGTGGAGAAAAGGGAACTCTCCTGCACTGTTGGTGGGACTGTAAGTTGGTACAGCCACTATGGAAAACAATTTGGAGGTTCCTTAAAAAACTACAAATAGAACTACCATATGATCCAGTAATCCCACTCCTGGGCATATACCCAAAGAAAACCATAATCCCAAAAGAAACTTGTACCATAATGTTTATTGCAGCACTGTTTACAATAGCCAGGACATGGAAGCAACCTAAATGCCCATCAACAAATGAATGGATACAGAAGATGTGGCATATATATACAATGGAATATTACTCAGCTATAAAAAGAGATGAGATGGAGCTATATGTAATGAGGTGGATAGAACTACAATCTGTCATACAGAGTGAAGTAAGTCAGAAAGAGAAAGACAAATATTGTATGCTAACTCACATATACGGAATCTAAAAATGGTACTGATGAACTCAGTGACAAGAACAGGGAAGCAGATACAGGGAATGGACTGGAGAACTCGAGGTATGGGAGGGGGCGGGGGGTGAAGGGGAAACTGAGAAGAAGCGGGAGAGTAGTACAGACATATATATACTACCAACTGTAAAATAGTCAGTGGGAAGTTGTTGTATAACAAAGGGAGTCCAACTCGAGGATGGAAGATGCCTTAGAGGACTGGGGCAGGGAGGGTGGGGGGGAATCGAGGGGGGGGGGCGTCAAGGAAGGGAGGGAATATGGGGATATGTGTATAAAAACAGTTGATTGAACCTGGTGTACCCCCCAAAAAAATAAAATAAAATAATAATAAAAAAAAAAAAATAAGAAAACATATCTTTTATGCACTACCCAGATACATTATTTAAATATTTTCTTTATGGCCATGAAGTTCGAACTTTTGGTCTTACCACCCTCTAGGCTCTTAAAAGTTTTGAAGATCCCAAAGAATTTTTGTTTATGTGGGTAATATCTATTAATATTTATCACAAAATAAGTTCAAAGCAGATATCTTTTAAATGCCTATTATTCACTTAAAATAGTAATTATATTTCATGTACATATAATTAATATTTTCTATGAAAAGCAACTGTTTTTTCCCAAAATGAAACAAACAAAAAATAGAATGGCATCATTTCACAGTTTTTTTCAAATCTCTTTTGATCTAGCTAAATACAAAACATTTTCACATCTGCTTCTCCATTCAATCTCTTGCAATAAGTTGCATTAGTTGAATCACAGGAAGAAAATTCAGCTCTGCACAGATATGTAGTTGAAAAAAAGAACTATTTTGTTAACCTTTTCAGATAATTGTGACTATTCTTCTTTGATACTACACAAAGCTTGAAAGTGGTAGTTTCTTAAGAGAAACTAGATATTAGTTGCAATGTGTAGCCTGAAAATGTCAATGAAATTTTCATACTGTTAACTACATTGAAATCTATCTTATACTTTAAATGACTCTTTTACCCATATATATTCTGTAAAATCATACTTTGGTCATTTAGAAAATTGTGGTTTACTGATTTATATAGAGCTTCCAAATGTTGATTTTTTTCATTATGTGATATATTTTAAAAAAATCATATCACCAATGTTGCCAGTCTCTTTAGAAAAGACTTTAAATGTTGGTAAGCTGTCAACCTCATATTTTCCAAAATCTGAATTTTCACTTGAAAACTTGAATTTTATCTTTGGCAACAAATACTGTCAAATATTTTCTTTGAAGTAACAGGCTCATTTGGGGCTTTTTTGTTAAAATACCTGCCAAATATCCACGTCTGAATAACCATACTTAGTCTGACAATTGTTCTTTAAAGTAAAAATGAGTTCCATAAAAAGGTAGCCAGTTAAGCTCACAGAAGATCACCAATGGTAGTTCAGCAAAAGGGTTTTTTTTGTGTTTTTCCTATTTTATTGCAAAGGTATTAAAGAGCCATGTATTGAAGGTGTTAATTTTACAAAATTAGTAATTTAATATCATAGAGATTTAATTAAATTAATAATTGTTACTGTTTCATCAAGGGTATTCTCAAATGAAACTGGCTTTTTTGCGTGATTTACTGTGAGTGTGTAATGGTAAGAAAACAGTAGCTATTGATACGATTTGGCACCACTGCCCTGATTTGTGCTAAGGTGCCTGCAGTTTTATTCACTCTCAGTGCTTTTGCACTGTCAGGACAAACGTCAGCACAGTAAACAGACCAAAAATATCTTAGTATTATTGTAACAATAGTCTCAGCCTCTGGAAACCCTTGGAAGGGTCTTAGGAAGGATTCCAAGTCTGCACTTTGAGGATCACTGGTTTACCATAATTATAGGTGCTAAAGGTGAAAGAGTGATAAGAAGCCCTATTTTAATAAAATGGTAGTGGTGATCTGAAAATAAAGGCCATTACCCAAAGGCAAAAGCCAAAAGTAATCAAAGCCTGCATTTGCTCAATGGTATTTAATTCAGAGCTATGCAAAATTTCCCTTTACAATTGAAACCATTTCGCTTTTGAACTTTTTTTCTTCTTTGAAATTATTTCTATATAATGTCACTTTTGATAGGTCAAGATTGCTTCAAAATAAACTTACTACTATAGCATACACGTGTACATACACTCTGATAACAATAGGCATTTCTCAGTGTTCCTTGCATCAGTCATCACCTTCTTCCATCTTGTGACAGTGAAGCAAATGGTCCTCCTATCAGCATCAAATCTGAAGCAAGTAGTACCCCTATCAACAGCAAGCCCAAATTCCATCATTTCCCAAGTTTACAGTCATTTCTTTCTCTGTAGTTGTTTTATTCTTATAGCAACATGCTCCGTACACTGGGCCATTCCTATCAACATATAAAGTTTCTTTCCTACCCCCGTCTTAAAAGAAAAACAACGGCAGCAAAGAAAACTCTACTTTCTCACCATCTTCTCTGCAATTCAAATTCCTCATCCTTGAGGCTCTATTCAATTTATTCTAATATGGTACCCATGCTGGCATGCTCCCACTCTTGTTTTGAAATCACTCCTGTCAAGGCCACCAGCAACTTCCATGTTGTCGAAGCCAATGACCGCCTTTCTGTCCTCATTCTTCCTGAGTTCTAAGAATCACTCAAGACAGTCTAAAATATCTTCTTCTCCATGTTTCTTCTTTCAAATCTAGCAGCCTCACTCCAGAGTTGTTTTCTTCCTCACTCAGTGGCGGTTCCTGTCCATTCGCCTTTGCTGGTTCTTCTTCCCCATCAGACTCTACATATGGGGTTTTTCAAGGCTGGTTCTGAGCTCTTTCCTTTCTCTGCCTTCTCTCTTTTGATGACCTACTCCAACTCCGTGCTGATGACTCCTATATGTAGATATCCACCCCAGCTTTTCCTCTGACCACCATTCTCATGTTTTCAGCAGCCTCCATGACATCGCCATTTGGACCTCAATGACTTTTAGATGTCTCAAAATCACATGTCCAACATGTAAGTTTAAATTTGTTCTCCTCCCAGGAGATCAACTTTGATGACGGGTGATGCCTTAGAGGGCCAGGACAGGGAGGGTGGGAGAGAGTCGCAGGAGGGAGGGGCTATGGTGATATGTGTATAAATACAGCTGATTCACTTTGGTGTACCTCAAAAGCTGGTACAAAAGTGTAAAGCAATTATATTCCAATAAGAGCTAAAAAAAAAAAATTGTTCTCCTCCCAAATTATCCCCCCACCATCTTCTGCATTATAGTGAATGGCATCATCTTCTACACATTCTTCCAACCAGACAAACCCTTAGGCATCATCCTACATTCTTCCTTTTTCCTCAGACCCATACCTCCAATATTTTAAAATTTTGCATATTCAATTAATACCTAGGTTAAGAATGTCAAGTTCCATACTATACGTATCCTGTAGTGTAAATTATGTTCATATGTTCTCTGTGTGTATCTACTAGACCCTTGGGACTTTGTTATTGAAAAGATGCAGCCCACTTGCCCCTTGGCACCTTTAGATTTTAATTTATGGAGCCAGTGATGTAGGTGCAAGTCTTGTTTTACAAAGAAGCCACCTTCCAGAGCTCTGCTCCCTAAAATGAACTGTGCCATTATACATTTCTTTTCATAAATAAGAAACAGAATGGAAAACCATGATACTTTTTCAATATTCCTGATGCTTTTTATTTCTTACATACACAAGTGAGACTGTTACAAAGTAATATTACAAAGTAATCTTCATAGCCACTGCCTCAACATTCCTACTTATCTCAGACAAACCACTTTCATAACAAATTGCTTCACTCTCTATTAAGCATAGTGAAAGCAGTGAAACGTCACATAATCTTCTAGAACTAATAAATGACACCATTTGTGCCTCTTCTCTCTCTCCGGCACCGCACTGCCCTTGGTCTTTAAACAATTGACACTCTTTATTCTTTTCACAATATCTAATGTTTCTCCTCTTAAGTTTTGTTTCAACATTGATATTTCCACATTTTGTCTGAGAGGCACAAAGCTACAGATGATATAAATAACCTCACATAGATTTTTTGGATCAATCTCAAAAAAAAATCTTCCAAAACTCTTAAACTGCTGACTTCTTTTATTTGGCCTTCAGGGGCTAATAGATGAATGATAAATCTATTTAAAAGCAATTCTTCGGCTTCCACAAATCCCCGTCGAAATTCAAAGATGTTTATTCATGCACAGTGAGCACAGAAAACAGGGGAGGGCAAAATATGTGTTGGCATGTTCTCTGTTTGTGTATTAATCATTGGTGGTACATACTTTCTTCTCACAGTATCTTTTGCTCTGTGAATTTGAACTGCTTGTTCAGTCTTTCACTACAGAGCTGAGGAGACTTTTATTATTGCTACTTCTGAAAGAACAAACATTTTAATTTTTGAGGCAGTCATAAGAATACTAATTTAAAAAAGTTTCCACCTTTGTGAATCAGAAGCTGACTTTAAAAAATCCAAGTATCATTAAAACAACACGGACGGGCTTGGAGGGTATCATGCTTAGTGAAGCAAGTCAGACAGAGAAAGACAAATACTGTCTGATATTACTCACATATGGAATCTTAAAAATAAAAACTAGTGAATCTAACAAAAAAGGAGAACAAACTAGCGGTTACCAGTGGGGCAAGCTAAGTGGGGAGGGGCGAGATAGAGGTAGGGGATTAAGAGGTACAAACTACTATGTATAAAATAAATAAGCCACAAGAATATATTGTACAGCACAAGGAATATAGCCAATATTTTATCATACTTATAAATGGAGTATAACCTTTAAAAATTGTGGATCACTATGTTGTACAACTGAAACATAATACTGTAAATCAGCTATTCCTCAATTTAAAAAAAACGTAAAAATCCAAGTATCATAAGAATTAGAGAATATGGATACTATCCTATAGTGATGTTTAACAGATATGTGGCATTTCCTGATCTCAGTATCAAATACAACATCATCTTTGTTTTTCAAAAGGCGATTTTCAAAAGCCTACAGAGTAACTTGACAAAAAATAACAATAAGGCTAATGTAACTAAAGATACTTTGAAATTGCTTAGTTGAACCTCATAAAATTCTTGAATTGCAATCATAAATTAAACTATTTTTTCCTAGTATTTGTAGTATGCCGAATGAGTCAAAATTTTTAGCTAATTTAAAAGCGGCTGTCAGTTACAATCAAGTAGCCAAATCAGCTCAGAGGTTTGCTTTCATCATTGTAGGAGCAGGTCACAATAGAAAAATTGACAACTCTGCACATGCATAGATTTTTAATTACATGATACATCTGTACCTATAAGCTGAAAATAAAAGACTATTTTAAGAAGCATATCATGTGGCTCAGTAGTGAGGTAATCAAATTGTCTTAAATACCCGTATGCAAAATTAAGGACCATTTACCTAAATGGAGTTTTTATGACACTTCAGTGTGTTTATGTGTTTAGGACAAATTGGGCAGATGCTTAGCTGATTATGCAAAGAAAATGACTAATGTGCCCAGACACTGGAGAAAAAGTGGACGGAATAATGGTCAGTAAGCCTGGTGCAATCCACCAGCCAGCTCTTATAGACACATTTCGATATATATGGGCCCCTAAGGCAAAGCTTCCTCAAACAATATATATATTATTTATTTTGAAATATGGAGATCTCTAGCTGCTCTAGGGGGGGAAACTCCTCACGTGATGACGGAAAGACACCCAGGCTCAGCACGCCCAACGTGCCAAGGCAGAGATGCCTCCGAAAGCAATAAAAAATAGAATCCCTTCTTGGTTCTTTTTATCTCTCCTTTGTGTTAAGTCTATTTGATTTTGCTATCAGTGTGGCTTATCATGTTCTGAGTGCAATGAAAAAGAATTCTGCGAATCTGTGCTCAATATCTAAAGGAGGTTGCAAACCAACAAGGGTAAAGGCGATTTCCCCTCTCCCGTTTTAATTGTCTGAAAGATATGCGTAGACTGTTTAGAATGACTATAAGAAGGGATGTGTGCAAAGAAAAATCCCTGTCAAGTGCTCTGCACTTTGCTATTTGCCCAGGGATGGACAGTCCGGAGATAAAGGGGTGGGGGCTGGGGGCGCGGCTAAAATGCATCAATCCCAGAAATCCCTTGGTAAGCAGTAACCGAAGGCAAAACAACATGCAGCAGACTGACATAAAGTGAAGCTAACTTGCAAATTTAGGGTCCCATTCTCTTCGCCCATCTCTAGGTAAAAACCAAACAATTTTTTTCACCTAGCTTCCAATTGCAGAGCCTGTTGAAAACTCATTATCTTCAAATAGGATTACATTCCGTTAATATGAGAACATGCATATTACAGTATCTGGTAAAAATCAAAAGTTCCAATTTGCTCACTACATGTAAATCCAATTCAAAATATTTCCATAACATATATCTGCTGGATGTTACACTATTTGTGTGTCACTCCGGAATGGATTAACTCCATGACAGGCTAGGCTCAGTTTTTCTGCGTTTGGTGTTTTTAAACAGTTTATATTTGTTATCATATCAAAGACAGGCTTGCAGTTTTCAAAAGGAAGAAGAGAACACAGCGCCCAAGGCTCCTCCAGCATTACATTTCTTATTCCATTTTATCTTTCTTGGTTTTGACTAATGTCAGTAACAGCTACTGGTAATAAACTGCTTGTTACAGCCTGCTGTTGCCTTGAAGCCTGCCTTTGATACATTGTCAGCCAATCGGAAGCATTTCCTGATTACATTTCCAAATTGCTTGTTTATTGATCGGGAGTTAATAAAGCAAAAGACAACTTTACGGCTTAAATTAAATGAAAGTTTCCTTTGATGTTCAAATTACCCAATCAACCAATATGCAGTGAAATGTAAGCATTTGAAAGTTTTATCTGAAAAGAAGAAAAAAACTGTATGAGATAAATGGATCTCAGTATAGACACGGTGGCTAAGTGCTAATGAAAAATATGTGCAACTTAGCATACTGAGATTTCATTTATTTCTCAGGCAAAGGAAATGATGTTATTATTCAATCCACCCACTTCCCAAATCTGAACAAGGAAAAGTACCTCTGGGATGTCTGTTATTTGGTTGACAATAATTTCTTAAAACTGAAACCACTTTAGTAAATGCAATTAAGTATATGAAACTTGATGGATTTATTAAAGTTCTAACATTTAAAAATGGTAACCCAATTTAGATGCTATCTTTGGAATATCACAGTGTAGCTATTCCGGTGACATATATGGCCTTCTCATCATGGAAAAGAAGTTGGCCTCTCTGAAATTTTTAGTAGTTTTTGACATCCCTTCCTCAATGAAATAGCAATTCCTTATGAATGTAAGGGGAATTAGACATTTTAGCCAATGATGAAAATAAATATTCAGAAGATTTGACAATGCCAGGACTCACAGGAGACCAGCACTTGATCATATGTGACCTACAAGCTGCATATTTGGTTAGAGAAGAGAAATAGGGTTCCTTGAGATCTTGGGTAAATGCATAAAGAGACAGTTTTTATTTCTCATGATTGTGTTAAATTAAGTGAAAAGGGAAGTAAACAAAATTGATAAACAGTGTGACAACATATCTGTACAAAAAAAGGGGGGGGGGGAGAAGAAAGCTTATTCAAAAGTATGCCAAGAAATATAGTAAAATATTAACAGAGGCTATTTAGGAGAGATACTAAAGGTATTTTTTTCTACTTTCTTCATTTTTAATTTTTTTTGTAATAAGCATGCATTATACTTAAAATGGGGGGGGGGGAAGCCATTCATTTAAAATTGAAGTTAATAAAAAAGAATGGCATTTTCTTAGCTGTTTCTTTGATAGTGAAATTCTGTGATAGTTAAACATCTTGAGAAGCCTCGCACATGTTGCCTAGATGTTTGAAATTACGTACCAAATATTTGAGCTTCTTGCCGACATGGATGCTGCTGCTTCTTTCTCCCCCTCCCCCTCCTCCCCCTCCCCCTCCCCCTCTTCTTCTCCTTCTTATTCTTCATCCAAACCTCTCCAAAGACAATTATTCAGACTAGGTATGTTTCTAGATGGCATAAGAAATGCTGATTAGCTGCAAGGGGAAAGTGACCAGTGTCAGCCCTTGGCTGGCCTCCTTCAATCTAGTCATTTGCCACAAGCCGCCTGGCTAATGGTTTCAAGATGCAATCTCATCATGTCTAACCTGCTTTAAACCCTTCAGGGGTCTCTGTCTACAAGGCCCTGCAGAGCCTGCTTCCAGCCTTCTCAGCCTCATCTCTTCATCGGCCACCCCGGACCCTCGGCTCCAGCTACAAGGGCTTCTTTTGCGTCCTCTCATTACAAGAACTTACTCCTGCCAAGTTCTTGCTTTTAGCACTTTGCTCAAGAATTTCTTCCTCAAAGGAAGCCCTCCCTGACTTTTAGTTCACATTAGGGTCCTGTGTCATTTGCTGTCATCAAATGCTTTTCTGCCCTAGCACTAGCACTGTGTAACTCACATGTCTGCTTAGCACAATGCCCAGCACAAAGTAAGTACTAAATACTTATGTGATCAAGGAGTAAAGGAACCATAAGGGAGACAACAGCTGAACTGATTGCTTAACAAAGTTACCCTATGTTCCTCTAGAAGTTTTCCTGAAATATCTAGAATGATTCACATAAAACACCTTGTTTGGTCATTCATTATCATTTTCTTCAGCATTTAGGTGCAACGGCACATTAAAGTACCGTAGCAGGTGAAAAGATGGATTTGATATGGGCTTTGTTCTAAGAGTTCATAATGTGAATCAGCATTTCCCTTGGTCCAGGTCAGTTGCTCTTTGATCAAAGGACGAATGGATGCTTGAAAGTGGAATCCAATAGTTGTATTTGTATTACTATGTACCCAATTTTAGGCCAAATCCAGGAATTACTCCTCCTTTCTCTCTACCACTCATTCCCCACCTTTTCAACCTCAGAGAACCTTTAGCAACCCTGGCAACTTACCTCCACAATATGTTTGAAATCCATCTAGTCACCTCTGTTTCCCCTGTAGTCACCTGATCTAAGCAACAGCCATCTCTCTGTCCCTACTGGGCTCCTGCTTCCCTTTTGCTTCCCTTTCGCTTCCCTGTGCTCTGTTTGCCACCAGACAGCCCGAGTGATCTCTTTAAATAGGATTCAGGTTCATTGTCCAAATGCCTTCTCTCTTCACTCACAAGCAAATGCAAGCTCTGCCCCTAAGCTGCAGTGCCCTGCCTTACCTGCCTGGCCTAAGCCCATGACTGAATGTCACTCTGCCTCTTGATCGTGGCTGCCAGCCATAGACGAAGCTGGTCCCCGCACCAGGGTCCCACATTCTTCCTCACATACTTTCCCGGCTACCAGCTTCTTTTCATTCAGGTCAGGACCCACAGTGCAGCTCTTCAGAAGGCCTTGTCTAGCGCAGCCATCCTCATTTCTCATTAACGTGTCACCCTTTCAGATTTCCTTTAGAGCATTTATTGCTATCTGAACATAACCCGTTTATTTATTTGTTAATTAAAAAATAATTCTGCTTCTCTCCCACCGTCCGTTAGCATGTGAGCTTTATGAGGACAGGCTTTTGCTAGCTTGTTCCCTGGTGTGACCCAGTGTCCGAACAGTGCCTGCCGTGGAATATGTGAGCTATAGATAATGGTTGAATGAGTGAGTAAGTGAATGAATGAAGAGACTTCACATTCCCAGCAGGTCTCTCTCGGCTGGTGTTTGAGCTTCAGCTATAGGCTGGCTCTCCTTACTGGCTCCCACCCTGCCATCAAGTCACATTACAAGTCCCACTGGTTCTGTGAAGCTTTTCCCAACAGTCTAGTCTATAGCTGTCACCCCCTTTTCTGGACCATTGCATGTAATTTATTATGCAGTGAGGGGTAGCAGGCATATACTGGGATGGTCCTGGGAAAACTGGGCTGTGTGGTCACCCTATATATGCCACTTGCTTCTCCCTTAATATACATAAACTTTGTAGTTTTTCAGAGGTATGTTATCTTTTTCCTTATTAGGGCACAAATGCTTATTTATGTTTACCACACAAATGGGGTCCTGGGGGTGCCAAAAAATGTTTATTATTGTTATTATATTTAGTCAGTAGTAGCAAACCCCTCTTTTTCTCTGTTGCATTATGTAACTTACTTATTTGGGGGAAATGGCTTTAAAAGGGAGACTTTTATGCATCATGCTGGGTCTGAGGTTTAACACAGTGTTTTCTAGTTCTTGTAAAATCAGTAAGAAACTCTAGGCTGTAACCTCTGTATAAATGTTGGTGCAGCTCTTACTGTGCATTCTGCAAAATTTATGCTTCCTTTGCCTGGGATTCTGTCTCCATCTCCACCTTTCTTTGGCTAAATTCCTGGCTGTACACTCTACGGACCTCAGCTTCGATGTCCCTCGCTCCTCAGGCTGTGTTTAAGTGTCGCTGCCCAGCTCTCCACAGTACGCTGCAGTGCCTGCCGGGCCATATCACCCTCGACTAGGGAGAAACCCTGTCTCCTTTCTTCCTCCCCCCAGCCTGAGGTAAGCTCTGTGAGAGCAGTGACCCTGGCTTAGCACAATGCCTGTCCCATAGTCCACTCACCAAACATGCTTGGCGAATAAGTGAATGAATGAAGGAGTTTGCCTGTGTTAGGCTTCTGGTGTAGTAAGAGGAAAATGTATCTGATTATTATTGTCCACTAATTGCAGATAGCAAAAGATTCTTCTTTTATACAATATGCTAGTGCAAGCCTTGGACTAAGTCATTAAATCCAACAACTGTTAGTATAGTCAATTGACCTCGTGCACATGGGTCAAGCCATTTTTAGTTGAGTGCTAAGAATTAATTCATTATTTTTTTTAATTTTTTGGATATAAAGGTTCTTTCCATTGCGGTCATTTAACTACCAAAGTAACAAGTATTAACAACTTTCTGGTGGCAGGGTTGAAATTAAAGTAGGCACATAGGAATTTATTTATAAAACTGTATGTGTTGTGTTATAGCAGGTAGCTGTAATCATTCTTGTACTGGATATTTTATAAGCCATTGTTATAAGGTGAATCTGGAAATAAGTTCAGTCACCCTTGCCTCTTAATCATGGATAAAGAAATGCAGTGATAAACATTTACTTAGAAGTATTTTGAAAAACAACTTTTCCAAAAAATGAAAATACCTCCAAGGATCATGCCAATACTTTCAAAAGCAAAATCTCCTAGGAAATATGAGTTAACGTGTCAGAACTTGTGTTTTTATATACGCTTCTTCTGATGGGAAACCCTTTAAAATCATTATCTGATAAAAGAATAGTTCTAGTTATTAAATAGTATATATTGAATGATTTTAACTCCCATATCCTCTGTTTTTATCATGGATCAGATGTGCTGCTATAGAATGGCATTTGACGTGGCATATGTCTATCTTGAAGTTCTCTGAATGGAAGAGAGAGAAGCGGTGTGATGATGAGCAGGACGAAGAGGAGGGCAAACACCTTAAAATATTTTCAATGCACAAGACAGTGTTGCAAGCATTTCACATATCTTAAATGATTTCATAACATTAACAATCCCCTGAGGTAGGGTCTATTATTATCTCCATTTTTTGGATGAGGAAACTGAGGCTTGGAAAGACTAAGGTACTTGTCCAAGATCATACAATTACTAAGTGGTAGAATTCGGATTCAAGTCCAGGTTTGTCAGGTGCCAAGGTCCACGTGCTTTCTATTATATCACATTCATTTCCAAAGGAGTTTAGTGGCTTAAATGCCTTATTATAAGGCAATGTCATCTAGAAGAGGATATTACTGCATGGATCCAGAGAAGGAGAGTGTAGTTAGATCCTTTGGGACTGGCCAATTAGGTAGCACTCAGCCACTCAATCTGGAAAGGCTTTGTGTCACTGTATATTATTTGAGATGGCTTTGGCTGCAATTAACAGAATGCCTAACAGTAATTTAAACAATAGGGGCATTTCATTTTGTTATTTTTTGTTTGTTTTGTTGTTTGTTCCGCCTTTTTTTTTTTTTTTTTTTTTGTGTGTGTGTCACATAACAAGAATGCTGGAAGAGGGTGGTAACAATAATGATTTGGCAACTGCAGGATTCCATAGTGCTGGGTGGGTAATTCTCTTTCTCCTCATGCTCACATCATGGCTGCAGTGGCACCAACAAAATATCCTCACAAGACACCAATTAAAGGATGAAGAATAGGGATTATTTCTCAGTTCCTTCCCAGGGGCTCTCTCTTTCTATGAGAGAGGAAAATATTCCCCAGAAGCACCCTAGCATATTTCTCCTTTGTAACTCATTACCTAGAACAATGTCACAAGACCACACTGAGTACTTGGCAATAGGATTAGCTTGATAGACTCTGACCAATCAAGATTCAGGCTGGGCACAGTGCCACCTGAAAAAAACTTGGTGTTTTCTGTGCAAGATGGTGACCAAAGAAGTCTGTCCTACATGAGCTCTTGAGATCAATACAGCAGGAAGGCAGAGAGACAGTATTTTATAAATGATTGAAAGGGAAGTTGTGACTTGCCCATATTTGTACATACAGGTTCAAGATCAAAGCTCAACCCAGAATCTTTTGGCTATTCCAGTGGTTTTCAAACTTAGTGCCTCGGGGTTTCTACATGTTTCATTAAAATGTCATTTTTAAAAATCTTAAAGTATGTTTTTAAAAATGTGATTAAAAATACAATGCATGTGTAATTTTCTCATATATCAAAAGTTGACACAATGAAATCCTTACTATACAAACCATGTTAGCTTGCGCCATCAGTTAACTCGGTTTTTGTTGTGATTATTTTTCAACCTTGGAGTAAAGCCCCTCCTGCCATCTCTCTTTAATCATGAAGTCTCCTGAGACTGCTAGGTAGTCTATTAAAAACTATTTGTAACCATTTGACCATGTTAATCCGGATTTTTTTCAATACCAGACAACCACTGTAAGATAATCAATTGCATGTTGACAGTGATCTAAGACTGCAGCAGGTGCAAACAAATTTGAAATAATCTCTAATTTGCAATTGTTGTGTGTATCACAACAGCTGCATTATTCTCTCCAACTGATTTAATCTCTCTGGCCCCTGGTTACCTCTCCAGCCACTTTTTCCTGGCTCTCCCCGCTCCAGAAGCACCTGTTTCAATGCTGGGGACACTTTTCTTGCCTCAAGGCTTTTTGCACATGCCTTTCCCTCTATCAAGTGTTCCTCATCTACTTAGATTCAGCTCATTCTTGACATCCAAGTTAAATGGTACTTTCTTCCCTGACCTACCCGCTGGGTTTCACACTTCCATTTGTACGCGTCATCTTATAATTATTGCATCCACAGCTGTCTTTCCTGATAGGCTGAGAGCTGTGGAGGGCAACACCCATGGATGTCCCATTCACACAGACTCTTCAGCTTCCAGCACAGTGCAGGCTCCATGGACATAATCAGTTATTTTTGGAGGAATAAGTGTTACGTGTATAAACAAATTTGAAATTAGATGTAATACTGATTAAGAAAAGAAATGAAAAAATTTCTGATAGTTAAAAGTTGATGGAAAGAAGACATACAAACAGTGAAACATACAAATGTACTAATTTTGCCTGTACAACTAGATGTAAATTTCCATATTTGGTTAAGCTCCATCCAGATGAACTATAAAACATTTTTAGCACCTCATAGCTTTCTTTGTGACCACTCCTAGTCATACCCACTCCCTACCATCCACTCCCAGAGGTAAACACTGTTCTAACTTCTATCACTATCAGTTAATTTTTGCCTGTTCTTAAATTTCATGTAAGTAAAAATTACTAAGTATGTACTCTTTTGTGGTGGTTTCTTCCACTCAACACAATATCTATGAGATTCATCCATGTTATGTATAACCTTTTATTGTTTTATTGTGCTCTGTTGTATAAATATACTATGTGTAGTTATTCATTTTCTTACTGATAGATTTTTTTTCTCAATTTAGAGCTTTAATGAAAAAAGGTGCAATAAACACTCTTGTACAGGGCTTCCTATGGATATATGATTGTTGTAAGAGCTCTGCTTTTTTTCCCCCAACATTAGAAGAAAAAAATTGAATCCCCACATGCTCCGTTGATGTTCAGAAATATCTTTTTAATTTTTTTAAAAATGTTTTAATTTTTTTAATATCATTTTAGTTCTTAAAAACCAAAAAGAAATCAGAATAGCATTAGGTGTTACTGAAGAAATAGATGAGAATCCTGATTGAAGATTGGGCCAGAAGTTAACACCCTGTCAGAGATAGAAAAAAAAAGAAAATCAAATGAAATGGGAAACTCATCACATATGGTAATGTACCAAACAGCAACGCGTCCACACAAAATATATACGAACGTGCTCACAGCAGCTTTATTCATTATGTCCCGAACTGGAACAAAAAATAGCAACAGTCTTTGAAAGATTCTACACAATTTCATTTATTTGGGGCAGCACGTAAGGATTCTGCTATCCTGAGCGTGTACCAACAATTCCATGATTGTCTTGGATTCTAATAATGTCCTGCATTTATGTAGAACTTTATGATTATAAATTTCACATACATCACATAGCTAATAAGTGGCAGAGCAGGGACTCAAATGCAGGACTTCTGATGCTAACTTTAGTGTATTTCCCCATCACATCCTGATTACACCTCATCAGGAAAAGCAACACTCAACATGATTACTTATGACAAAGGGTATTTAATTTTTAACATTTTTAAAGATGGGTCTTTTACTTTGGAGGGTTTTTCTAATTAGAAATAATTAGTTGCATATGCATTCTGATCTACTCTTGTCAGTGGGTCCCAACCTTTCCTAGCTCATGCCTTGCCAATCACCCTATCAGAGAGCTTGTACCCTGTTCACACACACTTTCCATTCCACCAAGAAAGAAGTTTCTTCTCCTTTGTCAATACACATTCTGTTATTGTTTTCATCCATGGTAAATTCAGCTGAGCAAAAAACTACAATAATTTGTTTCTTACTAGAAGACTTCTCAGAGCTTTTAAACTGGCAGTATACCTGGTGACTATACAAAGAGGAAGCTAGAGTGTACTGTACTTCCTAACGGAACCCCTTATTAGCATTTAGACATTTCTAGAGAGAAATTTGGGGAAACTCCTTTCTAGACTTTTGTTTTCTTGGTTATCTCGTGGAAGCTTCACTTTCACCTATGCCGTTCCCTCAAAGCTCTGTTAAGTGATTGCCTAGAAATTCTACCAACAAATTATACTTACGGATGGTAAGGACCTTGTGTGTTATACCCCCTTCCAGACAGAAGATTTGCACCTTGATGGGAATTATCAGGACTGAACTGAAAATGACTGATGTGACCTCAGGCACTGTGCTGGCAGGGGAGAAACATGTGGTGGGGTTGAGGGAAGAAGCTTAAGCCAGAGCCTCAACTGCTGAAGAGCAGAGACCCTGGAGTCTGGCCTGGGTTCTTTCTGGAGCCAAATGAGTGTGCTCAGTGAGGAAAATGGTGAGAAACATGAACTTGATGCTGTTATATCACCATAAGGAGCAGCACATGTTTACCTTTTCATCCACCTTCATTTTAACCACCACCATCTTCAAGCTCTATACCCAGAAGGGAAAATTGTTTTCTACCCTGGTCTTCGTAGAAAACTTTTTTTCTAGGCTTTCAGTCAGGGTCATTTGGCTGACAGAATTCATCTGCAGATAGCTGTGTTTATTTTTATCAGCCATGAAAAATCACTCTTTATTCTGCCTGTAGTTGGAAATTTGGAGTCATGTTCATTTCTGCAAAAACATATCATTCTTTTGTTTTTTACTGACTTGACCTCCCCTCAAGTGTGCAATGGTTCTTTCTAATAGTACCAGTGGAGCTGAGCTGGATCTTTTTTCCCATTTTGGTTTAATTAGATGTGCTAATTCTGTGTTGATATGTTTTAAATGGATACATTATTGCCTTCTTAATTTAGAGTTGAAATAATTTCTTATTCCAAACACTTTAATTCTAGATATAGTTAAAAAAGGAAGGAAAACATACAACTACTAAAAATGAAAAAGGTGTACTGAAGTTTAACAATTCAGGCATTGGGATACAGAATGATTTTTACACTTTTTAAAGACTTTTGTGTGTATCCCAATCTCTACAAAAAGAGGCTACTGCAGTCACATGTATAAAATACATTTTATATTTGTAATTATTTTATATCTATTCCACATGTTAATATTTTGTTTCCAAAACTAGAAAATACATTGAGAGTGATTAACCAACATATGTAAATTATATGAGCTTGGAGTCAGTTCTATCCTCCTGTTTTATGACACTAATTATTTCAAGTGGTGTGACTGGCCGCACTGACAGTAGGTTTAATTGCCTGGAACAAGGCCATTTAGGATTAAATTCTGGTTCTACCCCTAACTGGCTCTAATTTGGGATTGGTTATTTAATCTCTTTGGGCCTTAGCTTCCTCATCTGTAAAAAGAAGAATGCTTATAGAACCTGTCTCATATAGCTGCTCTGAGGATTCATTTAGGTTAATACAGATAATGCTCTATGAACAGTTTCTCTACATAAATACAAGTGAATAAACATTATCATGTTGTCATCATTATCGACATTGTGTAAAGAAGGCAATAGAAAAACTGCTCCATTTGTATGACCAGCCGATTTATAGACTGGGGAACTCAAGAGTAAACATTTGAAAAGATGTTAATCCTCACTTCTAATAATCAGGGACATAAGTATATAAATAACAATACTATTTGTCATGCATCCAATTGGTGATAATTTAAAAGTCTGACAAAGTCAGAGGAGTTCAGGAAACAGGATTCTCACATACTGTGGGTAGGAGTATAAATTGGTACAATCACTTTGCAGTGTCAAAATTGAAAATGCTCATGGTTTACAATCCAGCATTTCCACTTCAAGGTATATATCTACTAAAGAAAACTCACACACAAGCATAAAGAGTTACACGTAAGTATATTTATTATAGCACACTTTTTAAAGAGGAATAATCTATACATCTGTTAATAAGGGAATATACATATATATGTCATGGACTAATATATAGCAGTTAAAAATGAACTATTTACATTACAAAATGGATCTGTCTCAAAAACAGAGGAAAAGGCAACTTACAGAATGATATGCACTGCATAATATTTATGTAAATAAAAAGCCGCACAAAATTATTACTATAAGGTTAATCATAAACCATTTTGAAACTTTGAAAGTTTAATTACTCAATGAACTGGAATGATACCAAATTCATGGTAGTGTTGTTTAGAAAAAGGGAGAATTGGCAATGGGAAGGAAAAAGGCAAAAAAGAAAGAGTACTTAAATTTATTTCCTTTATTAAAATAAAAAGGCTTGACATATAACTATATAAATAAGGTTTGACATTTCTTGGTGGTAAGTACACAGACCTTTGTTGTACATGTCTCTGAATGTTTCTGTATTTTAAAATTTTCTCAAAATGTGTATATCTAGACTAACGTTTAAAAAGATACTCTTCCCAAGAAAGGTAGGTACTATACAAATGTGAATTGATTGTAAAGAAAGAAAGAACTTTCCATTTTAAATTAATAAAGGACATTGAAATTTATTCTATTGGTGAGCTCTTCAAGATCAAAATTATGCTTTATTCACCACTCTACCTCTTAGCCCACAGCATAGTACTTGGTATACAATAAGTGTTCAACAATCCTCCATTAAAATACCCTGGGCTACTATTTATCTAAGATATGAAAAAAATTTACTCTCATTAATTGCTAGATAAATAAAATAACACAAAACTATAAGGAACAATGAAGTATCATTTCATATACGTTAGCAAAAATTTAAAATGATAATACCCAATGTTCATGAAGATGTGGGAAAACTAGCACACTCAAAGATTGCTACTGACAATTTAAAATGGAAAGCACGTCGGCAATATATTTTTAGAGACAAAATATTCCTTAATCCAGTAATATCCTATTTTTGGATATTTATCCTAAAGAAATAATCCAAAAATGAAAAGGGCTATTATGTATATGTATTTACTGCATAGTTACTTCTGACAGAAAATGGGAATCAGTGCAAATGTTCACTAATCACAAAATGGCTAATTAAATTATGGTATAAAAATGTATTAGAATATTCTGCAGCCATTAAGGCAATAATTGTGAGGGTATGAAGACAATCTGGCTGAAACACCTAATACTCACTTTTTTTTTGCTAAAATTGACTCATCTGGTGATTATAAATAAATGGGACAGAATTTCTGAAATTATGCTAAGTGAAAAAAGCAAGCAATGAAAGAGTGTATGTGTTCCTGATTTGAACTATATTAAAATCATCTATGTAGACACTCAAGAGGAGAAGAGAAAATTGGGGGGAAAGGTATTTTTCCCTAACAATTGAAATCTATTTTTATAGTGTTTTACAAAAGAAAAAAGAAAAAAAAGAAAAAAGAAAAAAAATTATGTTACCAAAATGTCTGTTGCAGGGCTTCCTAGGTGGCTCAGTGGTTGAGAATCCCCCTGCCAATGCAGGGGACACGGGTTCAATCCCTGCTCCAGGAAGATCCCACATGCCGCGGAGCAACTAAGCCTGTGCGCCACAACTATTGAGCCTGTGCTCTAGAGCCCGTGAGCCGCAACTATTGAGCCCATGTGCTGCAACTACTGAAGCCAACGCGCCTAGAGCCCGTGCTCCGCAACAAGAGAAGCCACGGCAATGAGGAGCCCGTGCACCACAACGAATAGCCCCCACTCACCGCAACTAAAAAGAAAGCCTGCGCACAGCAAAAAAGACCCAACACAGCCAATAAAATAAATAAATTAATTAAAAAAAACATGACTTAAAAAAAAAATGTCCATTGCATACTATCATGAAATCCAATCATGACAAAGTAAGAATGCTCTTAGTTGACAATTCATCACTTAATATGGAATATAAAAATGGGCAGAATAGCTTCTGGTTGTTATATTTACCTTGAAAAATATACACTAGAAAATCTTAGGAAAGAAAAGTATTTATGACTCCCCTCAAATTGATTTGGGCATCCATTTATGACATAATAATGTCAAGCTGATAATTTTAGTTGTTTGTGCTTTCAGTGTGTTTGGTTACCCCCAATTTTTTGGAAATTTTGTGAAAAATTTTTTATCTGGAATATTTCTATTCACAATTGTTTAATTTGTTTATTGTGTTCCACAGAACACAAATGTGTCTCACAAACAGATCCTATAATGAAGTTCCAAAAATTTGAGGTACATTGGCTAATAGGACCAGAGAAAGACACGATTCTTTTCAGCATAAATATGATAAATACAAAAACAATATTAAAATACCTAGGGGACATGCTCTTATTTATGTACTGTGTGAGATTACTAGAGAAAGAATTATGTTATCCAGTACTAACCAAAGTGGAAAAACGAGAGAGAAAAACGTATTCTTTATACTTGAAATCTGAGACAGAGAGACCAACGGAGATTTTCAGAGAGTGTCGTCCTGGGATGCTGCCTCTCATTTACACATTACCTGGGAGAGCATCGTGCGGCTGCATATTCTCGGCTGTTGAATGTGTTCTGCTCATTTTCCAGTGGGGAGGACGGGTTTAATGCTTTCTCAGCAGTGTGTACTTTTTCGCTTCTGCTGTTTCTGTTTACCTGTCTTCTTGCTTATTTACTGTTTGCATTTAGCTTGTCCTGCAAGTGGTTCTGAGGATTGCAGTGTGAATGGACACCACCTATGCAGGCCATAAGCTTTACAAATAAATCTCTCCTCAGTTTTTTACACTGGGTCTGTGTGGGGGATTCGTTCCTCCTTGCCCCTTTTCTTTAACTTGATGAAATTTTCTAAAGGGCCATACATATTTTTAAAAAATGTAAAGGATATGGGTTTTTTTAATCAAATTTATGAAACCTGCCTGTAGACCCCCAAATTCTTCCCAAAGAAGTTATGACGAGTAATTCTGTCCTCCTCAGTTAAAACCAACTCCTCTTTCTACTCACGTAAAAGATAGTGCGAGTTCCAAGGTCTTGGGCAAACCACTAAACCTCTTTTTAAATTCATCTGCAAAATGAGATAATTGGATAACATGAGTCCTTTAGTTCAGTGAAAGTTCAATGATTTCCAAAAACCTTCTACTTCATGAGCTTTCCAAAGAATAGCTGCACAGAGAGATTAAACTCTGGGAGATGGCACCAGTGAATAAATACTTAGCAAACAATTGGAAGACAGACATGGGAAACAATCAGAGCCCTGGCTATATCAATAGCCATGGACCATATTAATGATTTTGGAGGAAAGCTCAGCAAAATGCTAATTTATTTAATAAATATTTAATAGCGTATTATTTCAATAAATAAATTAGTGTTTACACAGCAAAGAATACAAATGTTTTGTGCACACATTCTTGACCCACTTCCATAGTCCTTCTTGGACATTTCCCAAAGAATTATTTTAAAAAAAAGGATGAACATCACAATATTTCTGTTTAGAGCAGTTTGTGATTGGTGGTTAAATATGTAAAATAATCCAATGGTTTATCCCTCTTATCTTGAGAATGTTTAATCATCTTTGATATTTGCTTTAAATTAGCACTCTCAAATGTACATTTGTATAAAATCTCCCAAATCATGAAAGATTTATAATTTGAAATGTATTTGGATTATTCTCTAGTTAATCAGCTGTATAAAAAATTAGGAGTACTGTAACTAGAACAATTAATTGAGTTGAGCTGAGTGTTATAAAAAATGAAAAAAAAATTTTCATGGCGTGCTTTGGCTACTTAAATGAAACTAAGAGCCTGTTCACTATCACAGAATTGGTGTGATAAGCGAAGCCATGTATGTCCTTTTCAGGGGCCCAGGTTAATAGCCGAAGCATAGATCAGAAGAATAGGGGTCAGGAGTGGTGTATTCTTGCTACTAAGTCTATTGCTGGTCCTTTACGGGCTTGTGTAGGTTAACTAACTCTAGAAAGACTCAGTTACCATTACTGAGAAGTGTGATAAAAAACTGTCACTTGCCATTCAATTCAGCAACGAGGTATAAATGCTGATTCTAGTGGTGTGTAGTGGGTATAGCAAGGCCCTAGCAGCCAGGAAGAGGTGACAGGCTGGGGAGGGGGTAGGAGCACCAAAGTAGCCCAAAGAGAGGTGTGCTGCAGACGCTGACATACCTATGGATTGATTGGGAAGAGCGGCCAACCAGGTTGATGGTGCAAAGTCATGGCCGCCCTCCTTCCTAAGAGGACTCTCATTTGTTCCAGTATCCATATTCCTTGTGGTCATGCTTTTTAGGGGAGGTATGAAGGATCCCTAGCCCCTCGAACCTGCCTTATTCCTTTGGTTCGCTGTGGCCTGGGTATATGAAACTACTTGGGTTGATGAAGTACAAGGCCAAGTTGGCTTGAGGATGGAGTGGGATGGGAGTTCTACTGTTTTGGGGAAAGGATTTCCTCAAGAGAAAGTTTCTTTACTGCCTCTGGATAATGATCTAGGCATATAATCTCTGCTTCAGGCGTCCTGCATCTAGGAGGCCAAGAAGTTAAAGATGGCAGAGCAGAAATGTGACTTAGACTGGACCTAGGAGGAAGGATGGATTTGCACAAAAACGAAACCGTGTAGAAGCAAGAGCATTTCAAGACATGGTAAGAGCATAAATAAGAAAAAAAAAGTTGACTGGATCTGGTTTGTTAATTGAGCAATGTTGAAACCACTAAGTCTGGAACCAAAGGAATTCATAGGAGAAAGTTTTGATAAACGAGGAAAATTCACGGTTCCTCATCTGATCACTTCTCCCTTCAGGGATGTGGTACCATGCAGAATGCTTGGGCTTCCTACTTGCCCTAAGTCACTTGTGAATCTTCAGACTTCTTTCTTCAGGTGAAGAATGGGAAAGCCAGGAGGCCTAAAGGAATCTTGTGAGTCTATACCTATTGTAAAGTTAAGGGAGTTGTGCATAAGAATCACCCCGCTTAATTTTATCTTAACATCGTCTTTTAAAAATTATTTTTGTGAGCTTATGGATTTTCTCTGCTTTACTTCACAATGGGACATGTGTTGATCTGGTTGCCATCTAAAAGAGAGAAACTGACTTCCTATAGAAGTAAGAAGAATATGATATTTGTATATTGTAAATTTTTTTGAATCTTACAGAAAAGCCAGATCACATAGGAAAATATCATTATTTAAATTAAAATCGATTACCACCAAGATGGAATGGAACTAGCTATGCTTCAAAGTTTTGTGACTATTCATTCAACAGCCACTCTATGACTCCAGTGAACCAAGTGCATGAAGACGTATGAAGTAGACAATTTTTTATGATAGGAAATAAACTCCTAAGTGCATGAGATACTACTGAAAATATATGAACACTAAGTTATTATTAAACATACAAAACATTACCAAGATCATTTTGTTGCTGACATACACATATTTAATAAAATCTAGAAAGCCATTGATTGTTAAAGGCAGTATTCTTATTTTGAAACAAGTTATGCTTATTTATTTCCATAGCTGTACATTATTTACTGCATAAATATACCATAATTTATTTATCCATGCTAATATTAATGTCCAATTAGATTACTTCCAGTTTTTGGCTATTACAAATAATGTTACCCTGAGCATAATTTTACACATCTTTGCACACAAATACACTTTTCTGTTGGGTATTTTGAATGAAATTGAACGTTCGAGTTAAAATAGATGCTGCTAAACAATTTTGCAAAGTGATTATACCAATTTACTCTTCCACCAGCAATGTAGGAGAGTTCCATTTTTTTTTTTAATTGGAGTGTAGTTGCTTTACAATGTAGTGTTAGTTTCTGCTGTACAATGAAGTGGATCAGCTATATGTATACATCTATCCCCTCCCTCTTGGACTTCCCTCCTACCCCCTCCCATCCCACCTACCCACCCCACCCATCTAGGTCACCACAGAACACTGAGCTGAGCTCCCTGCACTATACAGCAGGTTCCCACCAGCTATCTGTTTTATAAATGGTAGTGTATTTATGTCATACCTAATCTCCCAGTTCATCCCACCCATCCCTCCCCCACCCATGTCCACACATCCATTCTCTACGTCTGCATCTCTATTCCTGACCTGCAAATAGGTTCATCTGTACCATTTTTCTAGATTCCACATATGTGCATTAATATACGATATTTGTTTTTCTGACTTCATTCTGTATGACAGACTCTAGGTCCATCCGTGTCTTTATAAATGACCCAATTTCATTCTTTTTATGGCTGAGTAATATTCCATTGTATACATGTACCACAGCTTCTTCATCCATTCCTCTGTTGATGGACATTTAGGTTGCTTCCATGTCCTGGCTATTGTGAATAGCGCTGCAAAGAACATTGGGGTGCGTGTGTCTTTTTGAAATATGCTTTTCTCAGGGTATATGCCCAGGAGTGGGATTGCTGGGTCACATGGTAGTTCTATTTTTAGTTTTTTAAATGGATACTGTTCTCCATAGTGGCTGTATCAATTCACATTCCCACCAATAGTGCAAAAGGTTCCCTTTTCTCCACATTCTCTCCAGCATTTGTTGTTTGTAGATTTTTTGTTGATGGCCATTCTAACCAGTGTGAAGTGTACCTCATTACAGTTTTGATTGACATTTCTCTAATAAGTAGTGATGCTAAGCATCTTTTCATGTGTTTGTTGGCCATCTGTATGTCTTCTTTGGAAAAATGTCTATTTAGGTCTTCTTCCCACTTTTTGATTGGGTTGTTTGGTTTTTGATATTGAGCTGCAAGAGCTGTTTGGAGATTAATCCCTTGTCAGTTGCTTCATTTGCAAATATTTTCTCCCATTCTGAGGGTTGTCTTTTTGTCTTATTTATGGTTTTCTTTGCTGTGCAAAAGCTTTTAAGTTTAATTAGGTCTCATTTATTTTTGTTTTTATTTTCATTACTCTAGGAGGTGGGTCAAAAAAGATCTTGCTGTGATTTATGTTAAAGAGTGTTCTTCCTGTGTTTTCCTCTAAGAGTTTTATAGTGTCCCCACTTACATTTAGGTCTTTAATCCATTTTGAATTTATTTTTGTGTATGATGTTAGGGAGTGTTCTAATTTCATTCTTTTACATGTAGCTGTCCAGTTTTCCCAGCACCACTTATTGAAGAGATTGTCTTTTATCCATTGTATAGTCTTGCCTCCTTTGTCCTAGATTAGGTGACCACAGGTGCGTGGGTTTATCTCTGGGCTTTCTATCCTGTTCTATTTGTTCTTTATACTGTCTTTCAAGCTTTGTATAGTGGCAATATCATAACCAATGAGGTTTATCGGAGGCACAATTATTGCTAATTGAAAACTATATTGTCTTTTGTTCAACATTGATGTCACATGTAACTTCTTTCACTTTATGGCTTGCAGTTTTTTCCTTTTGATAAATAGAAAATGTGAATTTTAATGTTGTCAAGCTTATCAATTTTTTTGCTCTATGATTAGTGATTTTTATTGTGTGAAGTTTCAGAAATATAAACTCTTGTGTTGTCTTCTAGAAATTTCATTGTCTTACTTTTTACACTTAGAGCTTAAAAATTTGTAATTTATCTGTAATTTATTCTTGACCGTGATGTGAGCTAGGGAAGAATCCAGATTTGTTTCTTTTTCATATGGCTATCCAATGACCCAGTATCACTTATTAAAAAGACCATTCTTTCTGTCACTGCACTACAGATATGAATCAATGACTAGATTTGGACAGATATACTGTTTGAGTCTGCGTTCTGTTCCATGGTAAGTTTGTCTAAGCTTCTCCCTCTTTCATACTGCTCTCACTATTGCAGTGTCATAAATCTTGATTTTTGGTATTATGCGGTCTCTAACTTTATTATTTTTTTGTTGTTCATAATTGTATTTGTTGTCCTAGTACCACTCATTTCCATATAAAGTTAAAAATCACCTCATTGACACACAGAAAATGTTGCTAAGACTTTTTCTGTTAGGATTAAGTTGAATCTATATTTCAGCATGGGAAAAAATTAATTTTTATAATAATAAGTCTTCTAACATGAAAATTCATACAATTCCATTAATTAGATCTCCTTTAATTTTATTCAGTAGTATTCCGTTGTTTTCTTTGTAGATGTCTTGACATTTTTCTTAGACTTATTCCCAGAAATTTGGTATTTTTTTGTTACTATCTAAAATGGTGTTATTTTTTATTTAATTTTTTATTTTATATTAGAGTATAGTTGATTTACAATGTTGTATTAGTTTCAGGTGTACAAAGTGATTCAGTTTTACATATACATATATCCATTCTTTTTCAGATTCTTTTTCCATATAGGTTATTACAGAATATTGAGTTGATTTCCCTGTGTTATACAATAGGTCCTTATTGATTATCTATTTTATATATAGTAGTATTTCTGTATTAATCCCAAACTCCTAATTTATCCTTCCCTCCCTCCCTCACCTTTCCCTTTTGGTAACCATAAGTTTGTTTTCAAAGTCTGTGAGTCTGTTTATGTTTTGTAAATAAGTTCATTTGTATCTTTTTTTGTAGATTCCACATATGAGGAATAACATATGATATTTCTCTTTCTCTGTCTCACTTCACTTAATAAGATAATCTCTAGTTGGATCTATGTTGCTGCAAATGGCATTATTTCAGTCTTTTTATGGCTAATACTCCATTGTATACATGTACCACATCTTCTTTATCCATTTCTCTGTCAGTAGACATTTAGGTTGCTTCCATGTCTTGGCTAATATAAATAGTACTACTATGAACATTGGGGTGCATGTATTTTTTTGCATTATGGTTTTCTCTGGATATATGTCCAGGAGTGGGATTGCAGAATCATATGGTATCTCTATTTTTAGTTTTTTTAAGGAACCTCCATACGGTTCTCCATGTTGGTGGTACAGATTTACGTTCCCACCAGCAGTATAGGAGGGTTCCCTTTTCTCCACACCCTCTCCAACATTTATTGTTTGTAGATTTTTTGATGATGGCCATTCTGACTGATGTGAGGTAATACCTCATTGTAGTTTTTATTTGCATTTCTCTATTAATTAGCCATGTTGAACATCTTTTCATGTGCTTTTTTGACTGTCTATCTTCTTTGGAGAAATGTCTGTTTAGATCTCCCACCTATTTTTTGATTGGGTTGTTTGGGTTTTCTTTTTTTGATATTGAGCTGCATGAGCTGTTTGTATATTTTGGAGATGAATCCCTTGTTGTTCACATTGTTTGTTCGCAATATTTTCTCCCAGTCTTTGGATTTTTTTCATTTTGTTTATGATTTCCTTTGCTGCACAAAAGCTTTTGAATTTAATTAGTTCCCATTTGTTTATTCTTGTTTTTATTTTCATTACTACTCTAGAAGGTGGATCCAAAAATATATTGCTGCAATTTATGTCAAAGAGCATTCTGCCTATATTTTCCTTTAACAGTTTTATAGTATCAGATCTTACATTTAGGTCTTTAATCCATTTTGAATTTATTTTTGTGTATGATGTTAATGAATGTTCTAGTTTCATTCTTAAGCAATCTTGAGAAAGAAAAATGATGCTGGAGGAATCAGGTGCCTGACTTCAGACTATACTACAAAGCTACAGTAGTCAAAGCAGTATGGTAGGACTTCCTAGGTGGTGCAATGGGTAAGAATCCACCTGCCAATGCAGGGGACACAGGTTCAATTCCTGCCCCAGGAAGATACCACATGCCGCGGAGCAACTAAGCCCATGCACCACAACTATTGAGCCTGCGCTCTAGAGCCCATGAGTCACAACTATTGAGCCCATGTTCCGCAACTACTGTAGCCCACGTGCCTGGAGCCTGTGCTCTGCAACAAGAGAGGACACTGCAATGAGAAGCCCACGCACCACAATGAAGAGTAGCCCCTGCTCGCTGCAACTAGAGAAAGCCCATGTGCAGCAACGAAGACCCAACATAGCCAATAAAATAAACACGTTAAAAAAAAAAAACAGTATGGTACTGGCACAAAAACAGACATATAGATCAATGGAACAGGATAGAAAGTGAAAAAATAAGTGGCATTATTTTAAAACTATTATCTATTATGCTAGCATATAGAAATAGAATTTGTTTTTGTATATTTATGGTTTCAGTTCTTACTTGGGAAAAATTCTTTTATTTATGAATTGGCCAGGAATGCCAGGAAAATATTGACAATAGATAACCTTATCTCATTCCCAACCTCAGAAGGAAAGCTTTAAATAATAACTTAGGATGCTTGCAATAGGTGTTTTTAAACATACCCTTTAATCAGTTGAAGAAAATTTCTTCCTATTTCCAGATTTTAAAGTTTTTAAAATTTAGCTTGTTTTTAAACATGAATGGGTATTTAATTTTGTTAAAAGCTTAATTTTCCATAATTGGGGATTTTTCTAGTTATATTTTTGTTGTAAGTTTCTAGTGTAAGTCCACTCTGATCAGAGAGGATACTCTGAATGATTTCAATCAATCTGAAAAATTTTGAAAAGTTTTAATTATATAGTATATTGTCAATTTTGTCACATGCTATGTTTACACTTGAAAAGGCTGTGAATTCTGTCATTGTTGAATGCAGGGTCCTATATACAACCATTACATCAATGTACCACTTAGTTTGTTAATTGTGTTATTCAAATTTTCTATACACTTAACGCTTAAATTTTTTCTGCCTACCTATTCTATCAGGTGGTAAGTGGACTCAAAATCTGCTGAAAGTTTTCTGGCAAATGTAGCTTAGGAATAGAAAAAGAAAATAGGAAGCTTGAATTAGGTCTCCTAATTGAATCCTAGGCTGTAGATTTTCAGAGCATTGCATTCTGTTCTTATTTATTAAAGTGGTAATCTGTTTCCCATTTGGCTAATGTTTCCTGTGTCTGAGCTCCTTTGGTATAAAGCCCTGAAAGGGAAAAGGGATAGTGAAACACTTCAGGGTTCTAAACCCCCCTGAGCCACTCACATTATATTTACAAGAATTATTCCTCAGTTTTTCAAAATATGTCATTCTTGGTTGTACATTAGAGTTCTCATTAAAAGAAACTGTAACAAAAGACAAACATTTTTGTGAAATACTTATCATTTTTTAAAGTGTAGATTATCAATATCTTATAATAAAGTTCTTATTAAAATATTAGCTCCATTCTGTAGCTATATACCTCTTCCATATTTTCAACATGGTTAACAAAATGAGCCTTTGAAAATCCTGTGTACTAACACAAGTTAATATAAAGCTCAACAGGTTAATAGGATGTCAGTCCAAGCTCATACATTCATCAGAATATTTGTATTGTTCTCGGAGGTTTAATGGAGATCAAGATGGTCTATTAACATCAAGTGGTATCACTTCAAAGGAATGGCCTTTCTGGTTATTTCAGTTTGCAGATCTCTTCTCTCTCAAAGAGTTAAAAGAACTCCATGGACTGGCTCTCAGTGGGCTCTGTTTGGTGCCAGTGATGGTACTTGCAGATAAATCAGTATAAAGCAGTGTACTGACAACATTCAACATTCCAGATGGCAGTTTCTCAGAATGTCTTTGGGGATTTTATCCACACAAGGAATTTCCAGAAGAAAGCACACCAAGAGGTAGCACAGCAGACTGGGATAGGTGTCACAGCTGATGATGTATGGTGCACGGGGTGGTGAGTGAGCATCGCAACCCAAACCTGTCAGCAGTTCTCAAAAGATGCTGTCAGCATAATACGATGCTTGATGCTGAATATTAGAAAAACTCAATGGGAAGATTCAAATTCAACAAATGTAGACATGTGGACCAAAGAAAACAAAAGGAAACTGGCTAAAAGTCCAAAGAAAGGAGTGCTACGGTGGCAGTTACTGAGAAAACAAAGAGAGGTACACAGAACTCCAAAGTTCACACTATGGTTAAATACCTGAATTATACCAACGTTATTAATTGACAAAAGAAGCTGGCTTTATTTTTATTTCTTTTCTTTGTAAACAATGTTTTTGAGGGCTTTTCCCCCCTCTTGATTAAAGTAGGTTATGCTGATTGTAAAAAATCGGGAAAATGGAGAAAAATACAATGAAAATAAGTTCACCATAATCCCCAGAGAGAAGCACAGTTAATAGTTTGTAATACATGCTATCAATTTTTCCATATAAATATATATGAATTTAAGAAGCCAATTTAATCATACTATATACAGATGTATCAAATATAAGGCAATTTATTTCTCCTAACTGTTCTGATTCTTGTTTTGAGCCTTCAGCTCTCTGCCTTGCCCCAACCATGGGTGGCGAGAAAAGAAAACAAAATAGTAAAAGGTTCAGTCCCTAAGATTTCTCATTCCCTTGTCCAGCTACTTCCTGATCATCTTAATTTAAAATGACATATTTCCCCACTACCTTTCCCCCATCCTGCTTTATTTTTTATCTTTTCCCATAGTTTTATTGTTATCAAACACCCTATATATTTTGCTTATTTTTTCTTCAATTTTTTCTTCCCCAACTATAATGTAATTTCCACAAGGGGATAGAATTTTAGATTCTTTTTTTCAGCTGTCTGCCCAATCCCAGGATCAGTGGCTTTTACAGAGCAGACCCTGAGTCCATATTTGCTGAATAAATAAAAGAACGCAGAGCCATGGTGGGGCTTGGCTTCCACCCTCTGTCCTCTGGATCCTATGTGGTCTTTCCTGCTGAAATAGAACTGCTCTTATCAGCCTGTGACCTTAAATGTTTGTCCTGATCTTGGACCCACAACCCTCAAAGACCTCTTGCTCCAGGCCCAAACTCTTTGAGTCCTCTTCTAATATCAGTAAGTCTGTATTTGGTCACTGGGCAGGAAAACTTCAGGATCCTCTTAGAAGCTTACTGGCAAGCCCTGGTGGAGATGGCAGGAGAGGCTGTAGCATTGCCTAGAACTCGTTTTCTTCTCCTCCCTTGGCCAGCTTCGCACTCCTGATGCTGTGCCGTTTAGGTCATGGAAACAAACAGAGGATTGGTATTTTGCACGTGTGTCTAATGATCTTCTAAAGCTGTGCCATCCAACACAGCAGTCACTGACCACCTGCGCGGATTGAAGAGTTGAAACACTGCTGGTGTGAATTGAGATGTCCTGTATGTGAAGGATACACGTCAGATTTCAAAGACAATATGAAAAAATGTCAACTATCTCATTAGTAATTTTATGTTGATTATATGTTGAAGTAATAATATTTTGGCCAGATTGGATTAAATAAAATGTATTATTTACATTAATGTCACTTGCTGCTTTTCCCTTTTTCATGTGGCGACTTGAAAATTTGAAAGGACAGAGAGGTAACCGGCATTTGTGACTCACGTGATGTTTCTCTTGCTGACATTGTTCCAAAGCTCCCTCCACCCACCAGTGGGGGAGGGGGAAGCATCACCCTACCCCTCACCTCCATGAGCTCCCCCTCTCTCTTTCTCAGGGGACCGTTCAACTTAGGACAGGGCAGGGCCAGCTTTGGGCTCTCCTTCCTGCGTCCTACCCCTTAGGGTAGCATGGCCAAAGGCTTTTCTGGGCAAAAGAATTATCTTCCCTAAATTTATGGGAAATACTGTGATTTGATTTTTTGGCTTGGTCTTTATTATGCCAAAAGAATGCAGAAAATTCTCTTTCCCTTTCCTTCCCGCAAAGCCTGGCTTTAAAGCTTTATTGTCTTTGACAGTCAAAGCTTTGCAGTAGCTCAAGTCTTCTAGCTGGTTGTTTGCCCTACCTCTGAGGCACCCAGATCCTGTCCTTTGCTTTTCGTTGTGGGAAACCACCCAGTATACATATACATACATACATATATATACATACACACACACATATTAAATATATATATGAAATATATTTTTATGATATCCTACAGTATTGCAAGAAAAATACTGTTATTACATAGCTATTATTCCACGCTTTACCTAATGAGATTTTTGTAATCTACATTTTTCTCTTTAAGATGGAGTGAAATTGGAGGAGGGAAGCAGGACTGCCTGGCAGGAAGGAGATGTAAGTGAATCTCACGGATGTCAAAAAAAAAAAAAAAAGTTTTACTTTACACCTGTGGTCCCCTCCCTCACCCCACCCATAGTAGAAATTCTGATTTTTCACTATCCCTACCCCTCAACCTCCCCCATCTCAGTATTGCTAGTGGAAATAGCACTCCAAAGGGGTCGACCCAGAAGTGATTTATTTTTGCTTGATTTGAACAGCTCCAAACACTTTCTCAGGCCCTAGCGTGTGTCCTAAGGGTGCGGCACTTTACTTTGTGCTCATAAACATTCTCCTCAAAATGCAGACACCCTGGATGGTTCATGTGCTTCACGCGGTGAGCTCTCCATGCTGTGGAGTGAGTTATTTCATCCTTATCTTCTGTTGATGAAAATGGAAATTTGAGTGGCAGTGGAGAGGGGCCCAGGGAAGAGGGAGCTGGCCTAGGAGACGGGGTTTGAGTAGAACATGCTCGTCCTGGTCCAGGGCAGAAGAGGGCAGTACCAGGAGCCCAGCTTTCTGAGCAGAGGGGCTGGAGAGAGGAGCATGGGGAAGAAGACAGGGTCTCGGTCAAGTGAGCCCGTCCCGTGTTCTTTCCCAGGCCTGCTGTCTGGTCCTGGCTGCCAGTTTACCTGTGAGTGAGGAGCAAGTCCCCTTCCTTTCTATCAAGTAAATAAATGAAATATGGTTTGAACAGAAAGTAGAATACTTCCAGGGGCTGCAAGGAGGGAGGTAGGGAAGGGGAGTTACTGTTTAATGGTATGGAGTTTCTGTCTGGGATGATGAAAAAGTTCTGGACATGGAAAATGGGGAGAGTGGTGGTAGTCACATGACACTGTAAATGTACTTAATGCCATTGGACTGTACACTTAAAAATTAATAAGATGGTAAATTTTATGTTATGTATAGCTTACCAGAATAAAAATTATGCATATATATATATGTGTACACACACACATGCAGTAAAGTCTATGAAAAGAAAAGTTTAAAAAAGTGGTTGAGATTTGTGGTTTGCAGGTGCTAAGTGGGCAAAAGCTTGACAGCTGCTTCTATGAAAGGAATGGAAATCGCACAGGGGAAATGTCACAGGAGGAAATGATGCGGCAGATGCTCACAACAGGTGATACATAGGAGCTACCAGAGAGAAAGTGATTCCTGTTTGCATCCCTGGGAGAGTCCAAGCTGAAATGACTAGAGGAACCCCGCTCCCGTCATAAATATTTAAGGCAGCAATTTGCAATTGATTGAATGAAGCCTTAGAAAAAAGCATGCACTTTGGCAATAGGTGGAACCTGCAACACTTCAGTGTATGAACCTTATTTTAAAATGAACATACTGAAACTGTCTATAACATCAGTACCAGCTATCTTTGCAACAAGAGTAGTTTTGTAACACAACTTAGTTGGTTTCAGGCCTAGGAAGCAAGGAACCAATGAGTTCCTTTGGTGTTTGGCCCAGATCCCACACACTATACACTGTTAGCTCTTAGAGCTCCTGTCGCATGTTAGAGCATGAATGAATTCAGCTTTGTTTGACAATAATTCAGAAGGTGGTGCCTCTATACAATTGTTCAATCATCAGATTTCTATCCCCAAAGTATAATTGGCAATGCATATATCCAATATGGCTCTATCAGCAGATTTAAAAAAAAAAAAAACGGTAAGGATAATGTGATGTGAACACACAAAATAAGGAGAAATAGTAAGATTACCTGGCAAAAAAATATTGACTGAGATGATTAAAACATATGGCAGAGAAACTGTGTCCTTTTACTCAGAGTGTTTACTATGACAACCCCCACAACAGGCGATAACTCCAAACAGGTTTAGGAGACATGTCCTGGCAGAAAATGAGAAGTTTTCCTTCTGTGGCTTTATCATGGAGTCAGTACTATTAGCCAGAGGCTGTCCTGGGCTCATAAATACAGAACTTTTGCAGGGACAACATCGCCTCCCTAAACGAGATTTAGAAGGTTGTCAAGGACAGAATTGCTTGACAGAAAAATTCCATACTGCAAGGGCCAATTTGCCCAAGTACTTAAGGTTGCCAGCTATAAAATATGTTGATATAAAACTGATAATGCTGACCAAGGTGTTCAGAGAATCATTCAGATGTGATGATGCTAGACATGGAGTATTCAGAGACTGATGTAATGAATTTGGCCCAAATTGGGAGCACATTTCACACAGCTTCCCCCTTTTCAATGGTACAGTCCTGAAGGTGCCAGGAGGGAACCTTGACTGCCTGCAGTCCTACACAAGTGGTCCTGGACTTACTGGATGGGGGCTGGGAAAGCCTTATTTGTGTATCTTCCTGGTGCTTGTCAATAGCATCTTCCCATTGACCTCCACCACTTCCTCCCCTTCCTCCTCACCACCATCCTCAGAGAATACAGGAGTCTCAGCTTGGGTTCAGGCTGTTCCTGCTCCTTCTGCTTTACTGCTTCCTAACTCCCTCTCCCCAGCCCAGGGCATCTGGCCTCACTAAGTGATAGCAACATGGTGGCAACCTGGCTCCTCCTATTTCTATTACTCCTACTCCAGATTTCCACTTAGGTTTCATATTTCTTAGAATACTCTTAGGATATGAAGACAAAAGCTAGGTTTGAAAATGTTGGCCCCACAAAATCCACTTAGACCATTCTCATTAGTGTCATGTTCATAGTAAAACTAGTGTGTGCCCACAGTGACACACCACGTATTGCTGTAACAACACATTTAAGGCATGCATCTGAGGCTAAATTCATTGCACCATGTCTTATGATAATGAGGCATAGGGCTCTTTGGAAAAGACCTGTTTTATTCTTTCCCTTCTTTGCTTAGTTGAGTAGCTATTTCTAGCTTTATCAGCCATCCTCCTAAGCATTGCCTCCTGTGTCAGTAAAGAGCAAGGATCCAACATTTGCTCGTTGGATTCTTGAATAGATTTCAACCCCTCCTTCTTTGTTACTTTCCAAAATGTTAAACTCGTAAAACATAGGTCTTCTCATTCACAGCTGGATGTGCTTAACCCATCCTAGAAGCCCATGCTTTGTGCTTTTAAATTATTTAGACCTGCCAGAGAAGTCTGAATCTGTTTCATCTTCACCTTGTCTTTTTTAATATTTTTTTTTCATCTTACAGTGTTCCCATTAGTCCTCATGGGCATGCTTATGGGCTAACATAGCCCTCGAAATCACCTTCTGGCATTGAAAATTCTGCCTTGGGGCTTCTAAAGCACTGGAAAGTCTGCAGGGACCCCTCTCCTCCAGGCCAGTTGAGTCGATTCCCTGGATCTTTAGAGGAATAAGAAACGCACCCTGACAGTAATTCCCTGCATTGGTACGCTGGTGCTGCATGCTGGCAATTGAATGTTACATGTGGATTTTAGTTTATAGTATTTCAAACATACACATTCATACTGTTAGAATGTCCTTCTTTCCACTGTAGGTGCAAAGGTGATATGTGTTAAGTTAAAAGCCACCTGTGCTGTAGCAATGTAACAAATGAATGAATAGAGTTCAGTACGATGTTGCTGGGACAGAGGCCTGGCAGTGTGGGGTCGCGGTACCGGCATGGATGCTGGAAGCCCTGCCCTTTAGCTGTGTGACCTCAGGCCTTGCTGGATGATACAAAAACTCCAATCCGAATAGCAAATTCCTCCTATTTTTAGCATGCCCTCTTAAGATATTCTTTTCTGAGAAAGCAGACATTTTCTGAGTTTTCTGGTCAGATTATTTTGTGTGTGTGTGTGTGACTTCCAGTTTGGCTGGAGATGAAAATTTCTGATCTTATAGAAACAAAGAAACCTTCTTCAGGAAGAATACACACGTCTGTGGCTTTCTCAAAACTTCGAAGAAGGATACGTGACCCAAGTATAAACACGTGACTGGAATCTCTCACGCCTTTCCTTCTGCTAGAGCCACACCTGGGCCTCTGGGACTGGTCTGCTGTGTAAGCAAGAGCTCACATTCCGTCCTAGCAGAGCTAGGCTCAGTCACCGGGATTACCTACTGGCAGACATCGGAAGACTGGCTCTATCGCTTGTGTGCACTAGTGACTCTGCACAGACCTCTGCTAGAACTTTCTACAATACATCAGGACAAAACAAAGTAAGTAAACTGGGAATTACGTATTAAAATGGTAATTAAGCATTTGAGAAGTTGCCTTCATATAATGCTAAGTGGGAAAGAAAGTTTACAAAATGTGTGTTGCATTATTCCATCTTTATTTTAAAATACACAGAATAAAAGACTAGAAGCAAATACAACAAAATGTTTATAACAGCTCTGGCTGATGTCATTACAATGATATAAAAATTGTCAGTTTCTTTTATCCTCCAGTGTTTCTTTACAAAAATAAATGCAAATGTGACATATATTCTTTTTTTTAAATTGAAGTATAGTTGTTTAACAATGTTGTGTTTCAGGTGTACAGCAAATTGCTTCAGTTATACATGTACATGTACCTATTCTTTTTCAAATTCTTTTCCCCTTCAGGTTATTACAGAGTACTGAGCAGAGTTCCTGTGCTACACAGTAGGTCCTTGTTGGTTATTTTAAATATAGCAGTGTATGCATGTCAATCCCAAACTCCCAATCTATCCCACCTCCCCACCCTTCCCCTCTGGTAACCATAAGTTCCTTCTCTAAGTCTGTGAGTCTGTTTCTGTTTTGTAAATAAGTTCATTTGTATCATTTTTTTTTAGATTCCACATGTAAGCAATATCATATGATATTTGTCTTTCTCTGTCTGATTTACTTCACTTAGTATATTAATCTCCAGGTCCATCCCTGTTACAGCAAATGGCATTATTTCATTCTTTTTAATGGCTGAGTAATATTCCATTGTATATATGTACCACATCTTCTTTATCCATTCCTCTGTCGATAGACATTTAGGTTGCTTCCACATCTTGGCTAATGTAAATAGTGCAGCAATAAACATTGGAGTGCATGTATCCTGTTGAATTATGGTTTTCTCCAGATATATGCCCAGGAGTGGGATTGCTGGATCATATGGTAGCTCTCTTTTTAGATTTTTAAGGAACTCCATACTGTTCTCCATGTTGGTAGTACTGATTTACATTCCCACCAGCAGTATAGGAGGGTTCCCTTTTCTCCACACCCTCTCCAGAATTTATTGTTTGTAGATTTTTTGATGATGGCCATTTTGATTGGTGTGAGGTGATATCTCATTGTAGTTTTGATTTGCATTTCTCTAATAATTAGTGATGTGAGCATCTTTTCACGTGCTTCTTAGCCATCTGTTATGTCTTCTTTGGAGAAATGTCTTTTTAGGTTTTCTGCCCATTTTTTGATTGGGTTATTTGTTTTTTGATATTGAGCTGCATGAGTTCGTAAATTTTGGAGACTAATCCTTTGTCAGTTGCATCATTTGCAAATATTTTCTCCCATTATGTGGGTTGTCTTTTCATTTTGTTTATGGTTTCCTTTGCACATTCTTATTTATCCTCTTTCTTACACAAAGGATGTCTTGTATTTTTTCTAGATTATTTTGTATGAATACAAACAAGCTGTAAACCACAGGGGCTTTCAAAGCACACTTTTCTTTCTCAGTCACTTGGTATATGGGCTACTCTACTCCAGCTGCAGCTCTGTTCCTGGATGTAGGTAGGCTTCCTAGGTCTTCTTTTTCTGGGATCCAGGCCAAAGGAGCAGCTGCTATCTGAGACGTGTTCTTCCTATGGTAGAGGGCAGGAACAAGAGAACTGGCAGAAATTCATGATGCCTCAGGAAACTCAGACAAGACATGCATCACATTACTCCACTGGCTGCAGCCTGTCACATAGCCAAGCCAACATCCGGGATGTACTGTCTTATTGGAGAGCAATGCTTTGCACTGTGTGCTTTTCATTTAAGAATATGGCCTAGGGATCTACTCATGTGAATATAGAAAGGGCTTCTTCATTTCTTAAATACCTACATGATACTTCATCTTGTGGATATGCTGTAGCTTATTTAACCACCCCTCTATTAATGGAAATTTGAGCTGTTTACAATCTTTTACAATGTCAAACAATGTCAAAAATTAATAACCTTGTTCATATGTCATTTCATATGTGCACAGGTGTATAGTAGGATAAAAGCTAAGTACCCTAAGAAAAAGATCCAGATGTACCATGGCTTACGGGTATTTCCTTCAGGTAACAGTCCTGAGGTGTAGGGTATGGTGAGTCCAGTGTGATGGTGGTTTGTTTCTTGTGATCATTCATGGGTATCTAAGTCCATTTGGGTGGCTACAACAAGTCACCATAGACAGGGTGGCTTGAACAACAGAGATTTATTTCTCACAGTCAGGAAGCTGAGTTCAAGATCAGGCACAGGCAGACTCAGTGTCTGGTGAGAGCCCGCTTCCTGGTTTGTAGACAGCTGTTGCCTCATTTGTTCTCACATGGCAGAGGGGGCAAGAGTGCTCTCCCAGGCATCTTTTATACAGGCACTAATCCCGTTCATGAAGGCTCCACCCTTGTGACCTAATCACCTCCCCAAAGTAATACCATCACATTGGAGGTGAGGATTTCAACATATGGATTTTGAGGGGACACAAAGAATACATAACAAGGGGCTTGGTTCCTTCCATCTCATTCCTCCTACTTTTCTCAAGGTCTTAGTCTGCATGATTGAAACGGGATCATGGATACATCCATCTTTCAGGTCACAGGAAGGAAAAGAGAGATCATGGAGAAGTATGTGCCCAACATGTGAGGACTCAGACCAAGAAGTGGCAAACATCTCATCCCATCATGTTCCTCTGGCCAGGACTTAGTGCCATAGCTACCACTAGCTGCAAAGGAGAATGGGGAACACAGTGTCAAGCTGGGTAGCCATGTGCCAGACACAATTCTGTCATCAGGATAGAAGGTGAGAATAGGCATATCTGTAAGCTAAACTCCTAGAAACAGAATGGCTGCGTCAAAGGATAAAAGTATTTGTAATTTTGGATGATAGTATTAAATTATACTCCATAGTTGAACCATTTAGTACTCCCACCAGCATCGTAGGAGAGTCTGTCTCTTGTCTTCCCAGCTATATGACAAGAGTGTGGACTGTCAAACTGGGGGTTTTTACCAATTTACACGTAAACAAAGTATCTTAGTTTAGTTTTGATTGAATTTCTCTTATTTTGAATAAGATTAGAAATCATTTCATATGTTGAAGGGCCATTTGTATTTCTTTTTCTAAGAATTACCTGTTCTGATCTCTTGCCTATTTTTCTGTTTGATTGTTAGTCTTTTACCTGTGATATGAGTTGTAAGTATTATTTTCCCCCCAGCTTGTCACTTGTCCTCTGACTTTGCATAGGATTGTGTGTGTGTGTGTGTGCGTTTTATCATGATCAGAAAGCCCCTACCCTCCTCTGACTCTGGTGTCTAAAGGCATTTTTGATTGTCACAAATGGGAAGACAGGGTTTCCAGGTATCTGGAGGGTAGAGGCCAAGGGTGCTGTTCTACATCCTACACCACACAGGAAAGAATTCTACAAAAAAGTATTATCCAGCCTGAAATGTTACTAGTGCTGAGGTGAAGAAACCTTGGTTTAAAGGAGTCAGCTCATGTTTTTTTGGTAATAATTTGGAACATTTCATATTTTACATTTAAATGTTTGATTCATTTAGAATTTATCCTGCTTGCCAGTATATAGTATGTGTACAAGTTTATCTTTTTCCAGATGGGTTCCCATTAATTATTACTCCATGTTATCTATTGTTATGTAACAAAATGCCTAAATCTCATCAGATTGAAACACCAACATTTGTTGTGATATATAGTTTCTGATGGTTGGGAATATGAGAGTGACTTTCCTGGATGTCTCTGACTTAGGGTTGATCATAAAGTCACAGTTCAGCTATCGGCTGGGAATGTAGTCATTTGGAGGCTCAAAGATTTGCTTCCAAGATCATTCCCTTGGTTGTTGGCAGGCTTTAGTTTCTCTTTGGCTGTTGCCTGAAGGCCCCTGTTCCTCATCATGTGGTCCTCTCCATAGGGTACATGAGTGTCCTCATGATATGGCATCTGGCTTCCCCAGAGAGTGAATGATCCAAGACAGAAAGAGAGCACCCAAGACAAACCTTGGAAGTTGTTTGTTTGTTTGTTTTTAATAGCACAGTCTTAGAAGTGACATATGATCACTTCTGCAATATTCTGCTTATTAGAAGTGACTAAGTCCAATCCTAACTCAAGAGCAGGAGAGTTGAGCTCCATCTCATGAAAGGAGGAGTATCAAAGAATTTGTGGACATATTTTTAAAACTACCGTACTCTGTTTATTTAGTATGCCTCCTTTATCATATACTTAATTCCCATGGGGACTGGGCTAATTTCTATAATTAATGTGCATTGCTTCTGACAAATTTTTACAAGGTAATTTTAAAAATCATGCCTCTGTCCATGTTTCGTATTAAGGGACTTGTTCATATTCACAAACTGTTTTATGTACTTCTACTCGCCTGGTGGGTCAGATGAGATTATGGATGTGAAAGTGCTTTGCAAACTCTAAAGAAATACAGTACCATAAAATTTTATTATTATTATTTTTGTGTGAAGATATAGCCAAAAAATTTTGTATTAGATTTCCTATTTGGTTTGCTGAAATCTGTTCTTGAATCCAAGTTGGAATGTAAGTTGTGGGCCAGTTGTGGAATTTTCCATCATAACATTTCCTGTGGATTCAAACTGAACTGAAACCCAACCCAGGAAACAAACATAAAATATGTCAACTAGTTGATATTCACTGGGTCTTATCTGCCACTTCTAGAGGTGTCAGTTTATCTTTTATGTTGCTTTTCGGGCAATCAGTTATTGCAGGTGTGTATAAATATGTGTGGCTGTGTTTGGACATGAAAACAGGAATGTGTGACTCTCACATGATAAAACACCAGCAGGATTTGCTAAAGATCTATTGTGTGATATGAGACGTGCTGCACTAAGCCACGCTGTCCAAATCTCTCCTCTAAAATTCTGCCTATAGAGTCCTTCCTTGGTTCTTACAGAACTGTTTTTTTTGTTTGTCTGTTTGTTTATTTGTTTTTTAATTTCATGGGTTTTTTTAGATATAAGTAATACTAGGGCAGGTGATACTTCAATCCTACTGACAATTGAAGCCTAGTTGACGAGGAGAAAAAGGACAAAAGAAAAGATAAGAACTTAGAGATGGGCAAGGAAGCAGGAAAGGAGGAAACAAAGATTGAGATGGAAAGACAAACTTTTTCTGTCATAGGCATTCATTGCAATTATTAACATATTTGGATTTTTAAAATGTGAAATCTCCAATTGGCAGTCCATGTGATGGCTCCAACCCACAGACATGCTTTGTCTAACCAAAAATATGTTTAAAAATGTGGAGATTTCCTTAAAAATTGTTGGCTTTCCTTGAAAGAACTTGAATATCTCACCATATTGGGCTGGCTTGATAGCAATCAACCAGAGCCCTGTAGGGCCTATGACCTTTAGATGGGGTGAGAACCATCCAGTTCACTACAGTCTCCACTAGTCCTTTATGTGCCCCCATTACCAAGGTCACATAGTAGTTACCATTTGTCATCTTACTTGTGCTGTTATTCATGTAGTAGGAAAATATTTTTGTGTGTACTTAAGAGCCTAATAAAAGTGGGACAGAAAAGACATTAAAAGGACCACATATTTTAAGAAAATGACTAGCAGCTTCATGGTGGGCATCTGCCCTGTGGGCATTTGAGTGTGCACTCCTGGGGTTCAAGGGTGCTACATCATTCAGCAGCATCATTCGAGCCCTCTGACAGTCTCTGTGCCTGTGTGTTCCTAACATCACAGGCTACTGAAATTTATAGCAGCCTCTTCAGATAGCTTACGTGGCCTTTCCTCTGAGCCTCGTGGCAGTGTCTGTACAGATGGAAGTGGAGTGAAGCTGTGTAAATGCTGTTGTCTACTGGACACGTTTCCCAGCCTAGGAACAATTTTGGTTTTCTCTGTGCTAATTGCCCATCTCTGATTCTCCCAAACAGCTCCCTCACCTTCTCTGCAGGTCAGTCAAAGGCTGAGTTGTATTTATTATTATTATTATTTGTATTGGATTTTGGGACTATAGCCTGCTGCAGTGTGCAAACAAGCAAAGCAAATACATGACAACATGAATAAATTCATTTAAAGTAAACTACACTCTTATAATTACTTTCTCGGCTATCCAGCATAGTTTCTTCTCCTCAGGCAGCATGGATAGTCATGACTGTCATTATTGCTCATATCATTAATATTAACAATAATAGCATTTGTTGAAGACCTTCAATATGTCATAGCTCTGTAAAGAACATAGCTGGGACCCTGATGATGGGCTTCTACTCTAGAATAAATGTGTACAGAGGGGAATTCAAAATCCTAGGAGGGAAATAATAATTTCTTTGTAGAAATTTTCCTATACTGGTTGCATACAACCAATGAAATTAGGCTCTTCTAGAATTTCCTTTGGACTCTTGGATATTTTCCTAAGGGTTAGATGTGTTCGGTTAAGTCAAATATTTAGTCGAACCTCTTGGGTATCCTCCCCTAATTGAATATTAAGCCATCAATACAACCAGATTACTGGATATTTTGGTGAAGCCAGAAGGTGAATGAAGAGATAAAGTATTGGAAGGCAGATGCTTGAGAGGTGGAGAAAGGGGACTCAGAAGTGCCATTATCCAAATTCCAATCAAACCCATGTATTGAAGTCTCCCCATGTATTGGGTTTGGAAGTTGTAGTTCATTATGCTTTGAGGGGGCATCTTCATTCATAATGGGAGAGCTGGGAGCTCCTTTATAGCAGGGGTTGATAGTTGTCTTTGAATTCTAACACCTAGCACAAAGTAGAAAGTTGGTTGACTAAATGGATGAATGAAAAGGGAAGTAAATTTTTGAATTATATTTCACTTAACTAATCACTAGGTTAACACAACCAAAATCTGAATGGGATAGTAGGAGAAATGAATATATAGGATTAGATGTTTTCTCAATAAAGAATATAGAGGATAATTACAGGAGACGAAGGAGAAGCACTGCAAATCATTCTCCATGACTCTGGGCCAGTTACTTAACCTTTCTAAATCTCAGACAGTATGTACGTCATAGAACTACTATGAGGGTAAAATAAAATAATATGTTTAAAGCCTTGAGCACAATATCTGGCATTTTGTAACCTGTCACTCAATCTCAGATATTACAAGTTTGTTTTGATTCCTTTGAGTTTGGGAACTCAAAGAATTTCTAGACAAAGGATCAAGTTGAGAAGTGTGGTGATATCAGTAAGTCTTGTGATTTGTAGGGGCTGCTCTTTCTCAAGTATGGTCCCACCATCTGGTTATGAACCTTCCTCAAAAGAGCAGTACAGGGAGGGAAACTTCAACCCTGAAGCCAGGCTGACCTAGGTAGCTCCAGCTACAACCCTCATGGGATGGAGATGCTTAATAAGAAATTACAATGGCACTGGGGAGTTTGGAGAAGAGAATTGTCCAGGGCAAAAAGTCTTTTATAAGGAAGCCCAGTGGGGAGGAGAAGGGAGATGTGAGGAGAAGGGAGATGTGAGGAAATGATCTCTGAGGAGGAGATTTGGATTCATTCTGGAGAGAAATGGGGAGCTTTTCCTGTCAGGATGGAAGTGTATTCAAGACAGACCATGCCTTCCTAGGTGAAATGGAAAGAGCTTCAGTTCCAAGATTTGGGGGGAGATATTAGGAAAAAAACCTGAATGTGATTCAAACCACAGGGCACCTGTGAGTGAATGAAGTGGAATACTCATGGAGTTTGAGTTTGGCAAGAAAGATCATCCTTCCAGATATGCTAGCAAAGGCAGGAATCATCCTCAAGACCTTCTGAGGCCCCCCTTCTCCCTGACCATCTGGTCTACCCCTTTAACATCCCAGCCCCCAGCTACTCAGTTCAGTACTCCACTGGCTCTGAAATGCATGCTTTTCATTCCATTCATATCAGGATTCTGGTCTCTGCTTCCAACTCATCCTCCCCATAGCAGCCAGAGCATTTTCTAAAACAAAGCCTGAAGGTCTTATTTCCTTGTTAAAGTGCCAATCCTTGGCTTTCCAGTGCTTTCAGGAAACGGTTGTCACTAGTCATTAACATCACATCATAGCAACATGGAAATGTTTACGTATTCTCTCCACCTTCCTCAATACACATAAACTGTCTTTCCTCTGTTCTTCTCCTGCCAGGTTAATTCCACTCACCTTTCAGTAATTCCTCCAGCAGTCTTTTAGACCCATTTCCCCCTCATCCATAAACTAGGTTAGATGCTCCTCCTCTGCCTACTTAATCCCCTGTGCCCCTCTCTTATCACCAGCCTTCCCAGGTCTCATTATCTTTTTATCTATCCTCATCACTCATGAGTTTGTGCGTACCTCGAGGGTCTTATTTATTTTATATAGACAGTGCCTGGTACTTGGTAAATGGTGGAAATCTTTTTCTAGAATAAAAAGATAAATGAATGGAAGCCTCATGACTTTCGCCAGAACACATACTGAGAAATCAGCCTCCTGTTTAAGATGGTTTTCTATGAAATCCAAGGTGTTTCTTGGGTCTGACCCTTCACAGCTTCCCGTGTTGGTCTCCCCACATGTCTCTTTTTCTCATTATTTACGGCAGCAAGGCTTTTCAGTCATTCTATATTTGATTTCCTTAATTTATCCTTACCCCCATCCTTGGGATATTTATTGGGTAGCCAAAAGGGCAAAGGGAAATTTTTATGCAGGTCATGCCTTCACCTGAATAAGAATTCTTCATGGCAATGAAGTCAGCCTCCTTCCAAAGAGATTAAGAGCCTTACATCTGGAGACTCATTTAATAAGATGTGAACATTCATATGTTGTCTTGCTGACTTTTAAAGGTAATTAAAGTTGTAAGTCAGCTAACAGCGAAGGTTCTTCATTGATAGGAATGGTTGTTTGTTCAGAAACACTCTAGAAGCTGACTAGTTAGAGAAGAAACTGTCCCAAAACCTCTCAAGCAAGTATCTGTGACATAACTAGGCAGCAAGCTCATAAATCAAACTTATCTCACACGGTCCTCACGCTCAGTGAAGTTTTGAAGGTTAAACGTTTCAGTTCTTAATTGGTTTTATTATTTTAAATCAGATTATGTATAGATTTTGGTTAAAGGATTAGATACATTGCTAAATCAACAGAATATTTTCAACTATGAGATAAAAAAATTCAGTGTATAAAAGTACTTAAGAGATATTATTTTTATCGTTGTTATTGATGAAGTAACAAGCAGAAACTGTAGGATTTCACAATTTATTGGTCTTAAGAGAGAGTGATTAAAGACTGTTTCTTTGCTACTGTCTTTAGAATAGTGTGTTTATACTGCTGTCCGCATTCACAGCTCAAGTGTTAAATCATAGTAATTGACAAAGTAGTTCTAAATTGTAATATACTGCTTTTTTTTTTTTAAAGTAATGTTGATTTCCTCGCTCCACTCCCTTTCCTGTCCATTTCCCTCATGGTTTCCTTTCTTTAAGTCTCTGTTTAGAACTAAACCCTGCAATGGAGAAGGGAAGCAAATGTTCTGTAATAATCAAGCAATTTCTTTTCTTTCTGTTAGTTGTGGCAATTTATTTTTAACTAGAATTTTCCTGATATTTCCCCTCAACTGTGTATTTCCCACTGTTAATATTAGCAAAAGCTGAGAATATGGAAAGGAGCTTAGCACATCTGGCTGCCACTTTCTGGGAATGTAAAAATCTACCATGCCTTTTCAAATATTCTGCTTTGGGTATTATTCATTTACTTTTTAATTATTAGCGTTTATATCTTTTTTTCTATCTTTACATGTTACTTAAACGTTCAAAGGAACTATTCCCTCACTGCCAATCTGAAGTACTTCTTTTTGAAGACAGGAGCAGCCTGGGGAGTCCCAGCATATGCTGAACTGAGCCAATCTAAATAGTTGGCAGTTGGCTGCTGTCGGAAGTAATTTTGAATCATACTATGTTTGCTGTTCAAAAACAAGTGAAATGTATTAGTAGCACTTCCCCAAACAATGCTCATTGGAGTCTCTTAACTTATCATTTTATCAATTTTTTTTCATTTACCTATATAAGTATTTCCTTATAGTAAACCTTGACACTTGTGCAATGTGGTGTAATTGCAGAATGAGAGATCCTTTGCGAAGTGGAGGCACACGACTAGGTGCTGAATGCTTTGAAGAGAAAATCCCATGCACCATCACCTCAGAGCATGCTAATTCTCAGGGGACTTGTGTCTTCAAAACCCAAATTTTTGCATTTACCCGGCAACCAACTAGAAAGTTTTTGTGGCTTTTTTGTTAATTTGAATTTGTTAAATTATCAGAGGTCTGCAGCATTTTTTTCTTAAATTACATATCAAAATAAAAGAGATATACATGTTTACACACACACACATACCTTAAAGTAGCACAAAATGGGATGAAATGCCTAAATCTTCATTGCTGCAATCTTTTTCTCTTAAATTTTTCTTTAGGCTCAGAACTTAGCTTTCTGATAATCTTGTTGGGACCAAATCTTATTTTAATGTCTAAATTAAAATTTCTCATTTACCTGGTTGAAGAATAATATTAAGCCCTGGAAAGTTTTATTAGAAATGGATAGACGTACAAATGGGTCTTTCCAAGTTAATTTTGCTTTATGTTAGGCTCATGGTCCCAGGAAATTGATCATGGTTGTCCGTTTCAATTAGAGTTTGGTTTGTTTTAGAGTGACCAAAAGTTGAAACCTTCTAGGAGCTAACTAGCAGGTCATACTGAAACAGTAGATCACTGAAGTGAGTTTTCTGAGAGATTATTCAACCACCCAAAGGCCAGCTTTTTGATTTTCACCTAAAAGGGTCAAGATTTAATCCAGGTTTTTACTGTTGTGAAGGATATCAAATCTATCGTTCAAGGTAAAATGTGTTTATTTTAAAAATATGATAGGTGTCAGTAAAAATGGGCCTAGCATATTTGATAAGTACAGGGTAATTCCTTTCCTGGTGATATGTGACAGTCATGAACATTTCTCCTAATATCTTTATGTGTTGATGAATTAGCCAATTTGCACTGGTAAGCCATGTCTGATCCAGTTATTTCAGTCACCTTAATAATCAATGCAGATCACTGCATCATCGATTCAGCAGTAGAGATGGGAATTAATCATAAAGACAGTTCCTAGACTGTGGCCAAATGTTCTGCCCACAAATAGATGTGGTCTTATGCCAAGGATTCTTTTCACAGGGCTGTTTCTCAAGTTCTTCCTTTTTGGTCTTCCTTTCCTTGCTGTGGCTACAACTCTAGTTTGAGTCTTAAAACATCACAAGCCACATTGTGTTGATGACATCACACTGCAATGACAACTGATTTGAACTTTAGGCTAGATAATTTTTTTTAAGCTCTTTATTGGAATACAATTGCTTTACACTCTTGTACCAGCTTATGAGGTACACCAAAGTGAATCAGCTGTATTTATACACATATCCCCATATCCCCTCCCTCCTGAGACTCCCCCGCACCCTCCCCATCCCAGCCCTCCAAGGCATCACCCATCATCGAGTTGATCTCCCTTTGTTATACAGCAACTTCCCATTTGCTATCTATTTTACAGTTGGTAGTATATATATGTCTATGCTACTCTCTCACTTCGTCCCAGCTTCCCCTTCTCTGCCCCCCCACCCCCAATCCTGTGTCCTCCAGTCCATTCTCTGCATCTGCATCCTTATTCTTGTCCTGTCACTGAGTTCATCAGTACCAATTTTTTTTTTTTTTTTTTTTAGATTCCGTATATATGAGTTAGCATACATAGAGTCTGTATGACAGACTCTAGGTCTATTCACCTCATTACATATAGCTCCATTTCATTCCTTTTTATAGCTGAATAATATTCCATTGTATATGTATACCACATCTTCTTTATCCATTCATCTGTTGATGGGCATTTAGGTTGCTTCCATGTCCTGGCTATTTTAAACAGTGCTGCAATGAACAATATGGTACATGTTTCTTTTTGGATTATGGTTTTCTCTGGGTATATGCCCAGGAGTGGCATTACTGGGTCATATGGTAGTTCTATTTTTAGTTTTTTAAGGAACCTCCAAACTGTTTTCCATAGTGGCTGTACCAACTTACATTCCCACCAACAGTGCAGGAGAGTTCCCTTTTCTCCATACCCTCTCCAATATTTATTGTTTCTAGATGTTTTGATGATGGCCATTCTGACTGGTGTGAGGTGATACCTCATTGTGGCTTTGACTTACATTTCTCTAGTGATTAGTGATGTTGAGCATCTTTTCATGTGTTTGTTGGCCATCTGTATGTCTTCTTTGGAGAAATGTCTATTTAGGTCTTCCACCCATTTGTGGAGTGGGTTATTTGCTTTTTTGGTATTAAGCTGCATGGGCTGCTTGTATATTTTGGAGATTAATTCTTTGTCCGTTGCTCCGTTGGCAAGTATTTTCTCCCATTCTGAGGCTTTTTTTAAAAAAGCCATCTAAATTGGTAGTTTAAAAATTAAATCTTTAAAATGACTTGGCAGATTTTTTTTGCCTCTCCTGGTCTGTTAAAATAGTTGAGAGTACACCTTTGCTGAGCAGGCATACACACTTATGCAAATGTACTTGATTTGTTTCATCACTTCCACATATTTTTGACAAACAGTATATTTTAAATATGGGATTGGTGACTTTCTAAAGATATTTTTTTCTCAAGTTTGTTGTCTTCCTAGTGTTAATACTTTTTGTACAGCTCTTCCTGCGATACCTGCAAGGATAACCGTTGCCTGAATCTTTGCATGGCCATGTATACTCTACCAGGTGACCTTCATGCCCACTAGCACGATAGTCATTAAAATCAACTGGATTGTACTCCCTATAAAGTACAAGCCTGGACAAAGTGTTAGGAAGTCTGAAGACATCTATAATTACTATGATATCTGTGACTTAAAAATGCTCATTCCTCAACGAATGTGAAGTAAATGACTAAGTGAAACTGAGAATCTATTTGAGAAGTTTCCTAATGTGAGTAAAATATGTGAGAAGAAAGGACTTTATGGAAAAAACAGGATACCACAAGACGTTTTTCAAAGTTTTAGTTCTGCTGAACGCCACGTAAGATGGCGAAGTTTCCCTGGAGAGAGCTGAAACCCACACTGATGTCTACCTAGCCTGAAGCTGTGTTTTACGGAGGTTTCTTCATCTATCCTGGGTTTAACAATGGGCTGTGCGTTGACTTTTCAGTATCGTGTTTACTAGATTTTATTCTGTGGAATAAAGAGTTTGCCATATTCCAGAAAAGACCCTTGAATTTAACAAAGCTTTATGGAATGTCCAGTTCATACTGGCCACAGCAAGACAAGATCCAGTTGAGGGTATCATTCTTGGAAGGCTGCCTTGCCTAATCATGCTTTGTGTCTGTTTGAGAAGTTTCCTTCCGGGTCCATATATTAACGGGGCTGACTTTTCTCTAGGCCCGGAGAGATAGTAGTTTATGACAACAGTTAGTATAATATGTATTGTGTGTTTTTTTTCTGTGGACAGCACTAAGCTTAGGTGGTGTCATTTTTTCTGTCTCTCACACGTTCACAGAAATCGTAAGAGCAATCCGAAGGGCAAGGACACATTTAATGGTCACAAGCCTTGGAGCTGAGGAAGTTTGGGTGCTTAAGGGCAAAAATCTGAAGATAATTGAGCTTGAGAGCTGTAGCCGCAGAAAGGTACCCTTACCTGGCCTTTAATTCCTTTTTCAAAGTGTTGTCCTGTCATTTGTCTGCCTTCTGGTACAACCAACCACTAACTCAGTAAGTAACAAACCCAAGAAGTGAGACAAATGTTTAAGCCAAGTGGGCTGTTTTAAATGGAGACAGAGGAAAAGAGTTTTTTCAAAAAAAGTTTAAGTTTTTTTAAAATCTACATACCAAATTGCCAGTTGTTTCTTTGAAATGAACATTTCAATTGGTTAAGTGAACTAAGGCTATTTTTAGACGTGGCTGTTGGTCTGAGTTTGATGGAGTAACAGCTTTTAAAATGCAAAGTCTTGGGACTTCCCTGGTGGTGCAGTGGTTAAGAATCTGCCTACCAGTGCAGGCGACATGGTTTCGATCCCTGCTCCAGGAAGATCCCATGTGCCTTGGAGCAGCTAAGCCCATATGCCACAACTACCAAGCCTGTGCTCTACAGCCCACGAGCCACAACTGCTGAGCCCATGTGCCACAACTATTGAAGCCCCCGCACCTAGGGCCTGTGCTCCGCAACAAGAGAAGCCACCGCACCACAACAAAGAGTAGCCCCTGCTCATTGTAACTAGAGAAAAGCCTGCGCACAGCAATGAAGACCCAACGCAGCCAATAAATAAATAAATAAATTTATAAAAGAAAAAATATGCAAAGTCTTCCACAAGCAAAACAACAGGGCAGGCATCTCTTACTTGCTGCTCTGTTTGCTCTCCTCACCATTTCAGGACCAAAACCACGTGAGCTTCCCATTTTGGGGATTTATCCATGTTTTTCTATCTCCTTCTCCTCATCTTTCCTGCTTAGTAAAACTTGTATGGCTCAAGTTTCACTACATCCAAAGAACTTTATTTCTTCATGTGTTTTGGAATTTGCCATTGTAAGCCAAATCCAGCAGTATCTTATTTGTGGGGATCTTTCAGGACCTGGAATAAAGGTCAGTCAGTTTCTCACAAGAGGATTTCCATTGCTTTGGCTGAGTGTCCTGAATCACTAAACAACCGGGGAACAATTTATGTTACTTCTTGGTTTGGGATTTCCAAATTCAAATAAAGCCAGGCCTACATTTACAAATTCTCAGAAGACTTTACCGAGGACTCAGGCCTCATCTCCATTTACCAGTGGAAGAATTTTTTTCTTAGTCCCCATTTTCATTGACTTTCTAGTCCCTTGAAGGGCCCAACTTTACCTGGGATCTCAGTTCTAACTCCCTACTCTTTGTGAAGACCTAAGGCGTTGTCCTGTTATTATGAGGCTCTTGGTGATCAGAAGTGGCAGGTCCTCAAAAGTAGCCCTTGAGTCAGCTTTCACTTGTCACTCTGGTTAGAAATTTTCCTTCATCTTGGGACCCTGGGAGTTTCCATTAGTTTATTGTAAGCTCAGCTCTGCATTAAAAAAATATATATATATTACTGTATTTTGTGTAACATTTCTAGGTGTTCCCCATTAGGAAGATTTTTAGGCTATGTAGCTGGTCATATTGCCAGAAATAGAGGTTCGCAGATGCTTAGAAAATGTTCAGACTAAAACTGCTCTCTCCAGCTTTAAAAAACCTCTGGATACAGAACCTATGTGACTACAGCTTTTGTGTGTAATAGTTGAGGCTGTTATGAATTATTCTGTGTAGCTTGATATTAGGTGGTGTGTATTAGTTGAGTCTGTTTACTTAATCTCTTGAAGTTTGCAGACTGCATCTTCCTTTGCTTCTCCATGTCCCACTTGCCTAGGACAGTGTCAAGTACACGATAGTTGTTTAATAAACATTCATTGCTTGATTGAAGTAATAATCACCTTTTTTCTTGTGAGTTGAGAAAACCATTTTTTATATCCTTTCCTTTTATTTATGCATTTGAATTTTTTTCCTTCCAGTGGAAGGTATTGAATACTTGTGATTCAATAATCCCTCATCCTACTGAGGGCTGTCTTTTGCAAGCAATTAGTATGGAAACTGAAGATCCAACCTAATCTTTTTACTTCTCTCTCATTATTAACTGATATAACCCTGGGCATTTCATGGTTCTAAATTTTGGTTATGTTTAGTCCAGTTCAGTTATTTTAATAGCTGTGATCTGATTTTTTAAAAAGGGTATTTGAAGAGAAAGGTAAAGATAGTCATTTGTGAAGAACAGAGCAATGCGTTTTGAAGATAACCAGTGCAAAGTCCTAGTTTTATGTGCTAGTTAACCTACAAGAGCTTAGGAATTCTGAAACACGTGTGATGCACACCATCAAATAGGGGATTTCTGAAATTATAGTTGTATGCTAATTACTCATTTTAAGCTGTGGTTTTTTGAAGCAGTAAATGATCCTAAACCCTCTGTCTCAGTGAGGGGGAAAAAAAAAACTTCAAAGTCGGGGACTGTTAGTCACCAATATAGGAATTGCCACTTTTCTAAACCTGAATAGAAATGAATTCAATAAAAAGAGACATAATGACGGATTTATAAAAGTAACGTTCCTTCACATAATGGGTTTCCTATTCTAATGTTTCTTTACTGTAATCCTTTAAAATTATGCAAAAAATTTATTATTTAAGTGATAGTAAAGAATTCATTAAAAGATTAATAGTTCTGGTTTACCAATTCACTTACTAGGTCACTTAATTATTTACTTCATTAATTCTGTAAATGTCAGACTTACCATGAACTGTAGTGATTTGCATAAATAAGGTTATAGTTCTACTGGTAATCACAGTCTAACAACTTCAGATAGGAATTTGGCATCATTTATACATTTCAAATGAAATAGTCTTTTTTTTTTTCTTTCAAACCAACAAGGGAAATCCAACAGCTGAGAAATCGTAACAATATAGTCTAGCTATTCAGCCTCCAACTTTGTCCATTAAAAGGACCATGATGGGCAGCTGTAATGAAAAAAAAAAAAAAAATCTCCAAAGAACAGGGCAGAAATAGCTTCTAGATTAAGCAATGAAAGGACTCTACTTTTGAGATACATGCATTCCTTTTAAAAAATCTTCCTCTCAATGAAAGAACTATGAAGTCTTCTAGGGATCCATATTTTATTTTATTTATTAAAAATGGTTACTCACTGGGAAAGCTTCAGGAAAAGCAACATCTCATTATCATAAGGGTCCTAGAGCAGAGCTGGCAGTTCATATATAATGAATATCATTTACACCATGCTAATACATTCACATCACTCACAGGCACTGTTTACATTTAATACAAGTGAATCTGTACAATATAAAAGTGGTACATTATTAGATTTAACAATGGAATTGGTGTAAATAGCCATCAGCTATTATTTAAACTTCACCAGAAGTCACTTGGACAATGCGTAGAATAAGGTTTTCTTTCTTTTTCCCTTTATGCAGTTTAACATTACCTTAGCAGGTCTGAAAAGAGACAATCTGCTCTTTATTAAGTAAGATGAAGAATTTTGAACCTTTGGACACTCTAAGGGCACTTATAATGTATAAGTACTTTCTTGGGGTGAAATTCTTTTCCTAAGGCCCCCCGGGAGAAGTGTAACCATTTATTTTAGGCATGTTTCTCAGCAATCCACAGCCACTGGTTTTTCCCACGACAACGCTATATATACTCAGAGTTCTAGATTCGTTAACATTTGCTGAGAAGGTGTTGATAAAACAGAGAAAGGGACAAAGAGTTAGAAATGAAGAAATAAAGAAATATCTGGTTCTCCTAGGACAATATTTTACATTACAGGCTAAGGGGAAAATGATCACAGCCATTCACAGAAGAGGTTATAAAATTCTGCTGTTTCTACAAATCTATGAGCATGTGCATATATTATCTTGGCACGTATGTTTGTGAAGGTATTGAGATCATGAGAAATGGAAACCTGCTTTCAGAGCAGTACTTTAGTTAAAAAAGAGACAGTAACCCAGTTACTTCCATATTTGTGTGGTCGTTTACTGACAAAACTATCTACATTTGATTTTATTGAAGGAGCAGCTGAAATTATGTTTCCTAGGAAAAGTTTCTGAGGGAAGCTCCTCATTTGGGTCATTCAATTTGCCAAAAATATGGGAAATAATTTGCAAAAAGGAAAACTCAAGCTGATGTTATCAATTAGGAAGTTATTATCTGTAAGAAACAGAACCCGAACTCAAATAACCTTGAATACTGGAAATGTATTCTTTCACCTAATGCTAAGTCAGAAGGTAGGAAAGTCCTCAAGATTTTTCAAGGCAGAAGTTTCAAAATACCATCGAGTCCTCAAGCTGTTTTCCATCTCTCCTTGGTTCTGACATCTTTATGGTGATGGCTTCACAGTTATGGACATAATTAAAGTAGTTCTGGCAATACATTCAAACATAGCATCTCTCTCAGAGTGAAAGGGGAGTCATCCCTTCCTTATCTCCTTTTTAGAAACAAGAAATCCATTCTGTAGATTCCACATGTGCCTCCTAGGACCTTGGTCACACCCCTTACCACCTCCCTCCCCACCTCCCTCCCCTGCCCAAATTCCAATCACAGGTGAAGTCAACTGGACCCCCTCGATTAGACTAGAACAACCAGAATTTTATAAGGGTCACCTGTTCCTGAGTGAATCTGGTTTTGCCAAGAAGGAGAGGGGAATTTACAGTGGGGAGAATCCCGCGTGATTCTTACACCCCTTATCCCAGAGGATCTTGAGGGAATTCTTGGCTTGCAAACCAAGGTTCTCGGTCATTTGCCATGTCACCTTCATCTGGGAAAACGTTATCCTTGAAAAATTTTTATCAAGGGAGTATAGTTCCACAAAGCTTGGGCCATTCCATCTCCAAGGGGAACAGTAGCAAGGGAGCTTTTGTAACTGTGCCAGCATGGGATTGTGGAAGGCAGGTTGACCTTGGCAATAAAATCACCTTAGCTTGAATCATTTTTCCAGCACTTACCAATGCGTTCATTGGCTAAAGCAAGAGTCTCTCTGAATGTCAGTCCCCTTATCTGTAAAAAGTGGGTAATAGTCCCAGCCTCACAGTGATGTTTCAAGGATTCAGAAATGTATATGAAACTGTTTTGTAAACTGTAAAGCTCAGGGCTGTATAATTGAAAGGTATGATTATCTAATGAATCAGTCAGTTTTACCTCCGCATGTCACACTTTTCCAGCCGTTTAGTCTTGTTTTCCTGCTGGCTCACCAAAGTAGCTTCCTGCTGTCTCATTACCACCTCGTGTTTAACATGGCAAAGATCAAGATTTTAATTTTTTACCGGAACACACTCCTCTCTTTTCAACTCTGCAGTCCCTGTGGGGAATATTACTCCAACGCCAATCACACAGGCCCAAGTCTGAGCCTGTTTTAGAACCTGCTCTTTCAATCTCTCCCTTCACAACCATGAGTTCATTACATCCTGCCACTTCCTACCTAGCTTCTCTCATTTTCAGCCTCCCCCCCCTTACCCACCCGCCCCCAAAAAAAACAAGTATCTAGTTCAGGGTCCTGTCATTTAACACTTAAACCTTCTGCAACCTTTTCATCAGATTTGCTTCTTCAACGCTATGTGAAATCTCTGCAGACACGATTTAAAAAGTGAGAATTCCTACAACATACCTCTTTCCCACATGCTCTGCACACCTGACCACCTCACTGCTTTGCAACAATGTAAAAGCTCCTGGGCAGTGAGGTTTCCCCCTACCTTCTGGGGTTCTTTTGGCTGGGCTAATGTTAAATTGACACAAAACAGATTAACTGGAGAAGAAAACATTTAATTTGTATGCACAGAGGTCTGGCAGAAATAGGACCTCAGAAGCAGCCAATGCAGGCAGCTTTTATGCTTGTGGTAGACAAAAGAAAAATAAGTTTGTGAAGAGCTGACAAGATGAAAAAGCTTAGGCTGTGCTGCTTAGTTAGTGAAAAATCTAAATAGAGTTTGTGCTTGGACTAGTACATTAGTAAAGAAGTAACAAGATTTGTTTATATAGGCTATTAGCCCAGAATTCCTTATCTCTGCTGATAAGTATGTCTCTCTACCTCTTGGTGCAGGGAGGGTAGTTTTCACAGGGGCAATTTATTTCCTGCTTTCATGGCGACAGAGAGGAAGGTCAAAGTGTCCTTGCACTAGCAGTTTAGGTAAATTTAATTCAAAATAATATGTCACTTGGGCACATTTGGGGGCAGCCTGCCCTGAGCCCCAACACTACTGAATGTAAAAGCTCGATGTTGACATTGGACACTTGGGAAACAGCCATTCTGCAAATCTAGGCCAGGGAGCTCTTTGAGAACTTTCTTCACCCCTTTGTTTTGCACTAGGGAGGGTGGGCAGGAGAAGACCTTGTCAATCTTTGGGGAAATGTAGGACTTCAAGAGCAAATCAAGAATAGTCTTCATTCTTTTTGCCCCAAGCCTCTGAATACTCATCTATAAACTCTAGGATGGGGCAAGGCTACCTCCTATTCCCAAAGTCAAGCTGGAAAAAAAAAAGGAGATTGAGATAATGTTTGATTTGAGGAAATGGTGGCCGTTGATTACAATGATAGAGACACATTTGACCTTCAGCTTTGGAGATGGAAGGACTCCATCCTAATTCATAATGGAATGAATTGGTGAGTGTAGTGGCAAGGAAAGGTCATGAGTGGAAAGGGGGAGTTTGACCATGGTACTGAGGGGTGTGATTGAGCTAGAGGCAGGGCACCTGGAAAGTGTAAGACGTAAAATGTCAAGTTGTTAGTGAGCAGTGCATGGGAAAATGGAAGATATGGAATGGACCAAAGAGACACGATGATGGCTCAGACTGCTGTATGTAGAGTGAAGCACAGTGACGAGATGAACTCAGATCTCAGAAGCTGAGGGGAAGGTATGGGAAAGGAGTGGGACAAATATGTGTTGAGCACATATATTAGGAACTCTACTGTGTTCTTTAAGTACATCATCTAATTAAATCTTTGTAGCAGTTGTATTAGCTAGATATTATTATTACAGCTGTTACAGATGAGAAAAGTAAAGAAGCTTGCTCAAAGTCACAGAGATGACAGCTGGCCTGACTCTAAGAACTTGCAAACTTCTCCCATATTTCTCAATTATATTGTATGATCACCTTTACAATAACCACAAGGGGCAAGCAACAGCAGGTGATTTTAGATTTAAAGGGACTGAAGCTCAGAGAGGTTACGTGCCTTGCCACACAGCTTGTTTTCTTTGAATCTGGAGTTTTTTGGGTTTTTTTTTAATTTAATTAAATTTATTTTATATTTAAATATAGTTGATTTACAATGCTGTGTTAGTTTCAGGTATACAGCAAAGTGATTCAGTTATACATGTACATATATCCTTTCTTTTTTCAGTCTTTTCCCATTTAGGTTATTACAGAATATTGAGTAGAGTTCTATACCATAGGTCCTTGTTGATTATCTTTTTTATACATAATAGTGTATATATGTTAATCTCAAACTCCTATTTTATCCCTCTCCCCACACTTCCCCTTTGGGAAGTAAGTTTGTTTTCTAAGTCTGTGAGTCTGTTTCTGTTTTGTAAATAAGTTCATTTGTATCTTTTTTTTTTTTAGTGAATCTGGAGTTTAAATTCAAATTCAGCTTGGCTTCCAAGCTCATTAAATTATCCCAATGAATATAGCAAGAAAAAATATAGCTTAACCTCAGCCCTTACATAGACCTGCACATATTAGCTATAATTTTACAGATGTTAGTAAAGAGATTTCTAAAAGGTAAAAGTGAATCAAGACATGTTTTTGTGTTGGGTAAGAAATGGGGATGCTATGTCATTCTTACACCCCTCTGGGCTTGCCTTTATTCAATATCCACAGTGATGCACCCAGCAGCTCGACAGCTCTCCCAGTGAGACTAGAAAACACAGTCCCTCTAAGGCTTGGAGGCGTTTAGAGGGAAAGCTTTGCTTCTTCTTAGGTGCTTTCTTTATTCCAAGTGCCCTTAGCAATAGCCACTGTCCCCTCCCTACAGTCTTTAGGCACTGCTTTCAGTCAATAAAGATCATCTTAGCCTCTGAAGGGTGGAGGTTTTCAGAACTGATGGGGAAGGAGTGAGCAGGGACAGGGCAGAGAACTGTGAGACTGTTTGGCACATACATTCATCCAGCAAAGGTATGTTGAGCATCTACTATGTGTCAGGGGTGGGATGGTGAAAAAATATGGATCAGGTCCCTGCTTTACTTTAGAGCTGGGGTCAAATCCCCATCCCACCAGTTGTCCCATGTGATCTTGGGAAGATACTTTTCTTGCAGGGTTTCAGTTTTATCCCCTTTAAGGACACACACACACACACACACACACAGTACTCAGTGCCAAGAACCATAGGTGCTGAACAAATACACAGTGCAGGAGGCTGAAGGGAGAGGGAAGAACACAGAGTGAACATGTAAATGCAACTGTTTCTAAATGGTCAACTAGATTGTAATTATGTTAGGGAAGAATTTCCATAAAGAAATGCCTGGTTACCACGGAAGCATATATCATGTTGAACAAGTTTATCAGACTAGGGATTCGTCAACTCTGAGAATATGACGTTGTTGAGCCTCCCCTCAAGAATACTCCTACTCCATTTAACATTTTCCCCTCCTATTTATCATCATTATGCAAAGCAGCTAGGCGCTGACCACCTATTGAACCACAGGTTTTCTTGTCTCTATTTACATTGAGTGCAACTAGAAGATAGTTAAGAAGACTATGCCCCCTGTCAGGGCCTAAAGGATATATTAGTAATGCTCCTGGTCAAAGATCATCTCCTCAGCATTTATTGATACAAGAATTGGATTATTAACATGATACTTGCTTACTAAATATGACTGTAGAAAACATTACTTTCGCCCTAAGGACCAAAAATGAAAGGGAGTGCTTACAGCATAAGCCTCCTCTTGTGAGGTTTTTTTTCTCTGCTCTTCTAAACTTCCTGCATCCTACCGCATCTCCCCAGTGCACACTGAATCTTTTATGTTCCAGTATAGCATTAACAAAAGAAGTTCACTAGGATTTTATAGAAAAGTTCCTCTTCTATAAAAAGTATATTTCTTAGATATTTATTCTCACTTGCCACTTACCAGAGGCATCAGAAAGAGCAAGATGGTATGATTCACATTTGTTGGGTTTTTTTTTTTTTTCCTGCTTAATAGCTGGGCTACTTTGGGCAAGTTCCTTAACTTTTTCTGGGCCTCATTTATTAGTGTTTGGACTTTGAAACCAGCCAAATCAAAAACTGGTAAAAGATGCTGAATATAAACCCCCCATAGGCAGACTTAATTTATTTAACAATCCAGGACTGCAGAGACAATCTATTATAATTCATTCACTTATTTGTTAGTTTTCTCATTCGTTTGATAAACAAGTCATCAGCCTCAACTGAATTGTTCTTCAGATTATACAAATGGATGATTCAAGGTAAATCTTGTCTTCAAGGAGTTTGACTCCTTCATGATGAGAAGAAGCCAGATTGATAAGAAAGAAACCAAACCACATGTGATGGGTGTCCAAAGTGTGGGTAGAAGGAATTGAATGATTAATTCTGCCCAGGGGAAGGGTTCAGATGATGGGTACATGGGATGTAGAAACTGAGGGGAAAAAAATAGTACATGCAGCAAAGAAGAGAAAGCATAAGAATGTTCCAGAATGTCTAGTAGTATGATTGCAACAAGAGAGGAGGGTAGACATAGAGTTTGGGACCAGATAGTCTTCGGAGTTTTTTAAGAAATCGAGTGGAATGATTAGCAGAGTGACCCTGGAAGTTGTGTGATGAGGGAAGAGAAAGGAGATGGAGTATGGGCCGTGCTAGTTTTAAAGAAACAAATTAATAAATGATTTCATTAAATTAGGAGAGAGATCAAAAGGCTGAATTAAAGCAGGAGCAATGCCATGGCAAAATAGAGATCTATAAAGGGATATTTTCAAGGAGGAAGGGACAAAGCTTTTTCCTGGGGATGAAGGAGGAGGGTAGCGGGAGTGGACGACAACTCACCCATAGCACACATCTGTCATTCTGTGTTTGCTGCTCTCCCATTCACACTGATTCTTCAAAGATCAGCAAGCATTTGACTCATGAGATCACACTTGAGAATTTATACACTGAAATACATGTCGTTTCATTATAGATTACTTTTTATATCAATATTAGAATCAGGGCACTATTTCAATTTTTAAAATAATGTTTGTAGGTGGGTTGTATTATCTATGAATTTTATATCATGATAGTAATAGAAGTGTTGCAAAAAGATGTATTATAGAAAGGGGTATTGGTTCTGATAGGGTTCCAATTCACTGGACTAGAAGAAAGAAAGAGAAGGCCAGTTCAGATTTATCAGTAGCCTGGAAAGCTAAATGGTGCTATGTGTGTACACTCCTGAATTTCAGTCAATTTTTTCTTAATATGGTCTTGGTGGGGAGCTGAATGATTTTTGGTAAGCTCTAATGTTGTAACAGCCCTATAATGTACCCTTAAAATATTGGTGAATTTGGTTCTTCATTCTTTTCCCAGCTATATTGCGGATCTTACGGTGTATGTCTGTGTGTGTAAAACACGTGGGTTCCTCTCAGCCTATTTACATCAACCGTAGCTACTTGCCTTGGTCTATTCCTTGGCCCCTTGCGTTGGTTACAGCCTCACTGCTGAATAGCCACATTCCTTTTCCTTGCCTTGGTCAGTTTCAAAGCATCCTCTAACAGTAACACTGCATTCCTCAATGACCATGACTTAGCTATAGATGGGGTGACTAAAATTTATCATTCAAATGGAATGCTTTTGAGAATGAAAACGGATGCTATTAATAATTACTTGGGGACAATGAGAATAAATTGGGACTGTGCTAGAAAGCCGGGATATATAGTCACCCTACCCATGCTTTCCAGGTGTGGTGAAGAATTTGTAATTATTTATTCATCGTGGATGAGACCGGGCATTTTTGCCTAGAGCAGACGGTAACTCAAAGCAAGGCCTTTGCAGAAAATTAACTCTTGAGTCCAGGGCCATCTAATTCATCTCTGCATCTCCAGTGTTCAGTTTATATGTGGGAAATAGGGTTCGGAGCCCAGTCAGGAGATTTGGATCAGCTTCTAATTACCCAATCCACCTGATATAAAACTCACCAGCGATTATGAGACCTAATAATGCTAAGAAATAGCCACCACCTCCCAGAGTGGAAAACAGTGTTTAATACAGTCATGTAGGTGATTGTTTAGGAAATACAGATCCTTTTACAAAAAACAGAGGCTCTGAAGAAAAGAAACACACTAGTCAAAATCTGGGCCTTTCCTCATAGCTCAGCCCAGAGCTGACCCCCCATCCCTACCCCCAGAGGAGTGCTTCTCAGACTTCATGTATGTGTGAATCATCTGTAGATCTTGTTAAAATGCACGTTCTGGTTCATAGAACCTGTGTTCTACAGGTGCAGCCTGAGACCGTGTGTGTTCATAAGCTCCCAGGAAGGCCGATGCTGCTGGTCCCCAGACCACACTCGAAGCCGCAAAGGCCTTAGCGGGGTTCAAGTCTAGTCTAGGTGTTCACTTCCTACTTTTCAGTGTTTGCTTTCCCTCCTGTGGCCAAGCACTCCTCTGAGGCCCTAAAGTATTTCATTCATCTTTCTGTCCCCAGGCCTTAGCACCACAGCTGGCACGGCTCTGTGCCTGGCATATGGTAGCAGCTCAATATGATTTTATTGACCGAAAGACAGAAAGCACTTCAACCTGTGTCTTCTTACAGAACCTTCAGCAAGTAAATCACCCCTTTCCTCCTTTAGGAGGACCTAGTAGATGATATGGCCTTGTCTTTGTATATATCACACCCGGCCTTTAGCATATTTTTTTCCACTTCAAAGCCAATATCTGATTTGGTTTTACTTTTAGAAAACAACTTGCACTGAGTTGGATGGCCTGTCTCCAGACTCCAGCTAGTAAGCAAGCCCAGCTTAGCTTTCGCCCCTGACGAGGGATGTTGCCTAGACCCAAACTAAAACATCAACTCGAGAAACTGTTCTTTATGGATTTGCCTATTCTGCACATTTCATATAAAGGGAATCGTAAAATGGGTGACATTTTGTGTCTGATGCTAACTATATTTCTTGTTGAACTATCTCTCTTGTTGACCATGTGAATCTTTGAAATCATGACCAATTCTTGGTAAAGATCTGAACAAACTGAAATCAGTTTTCCTTTGAGTTACACCCTAGTTGTATCCCTGGAAAATCTGTACATATGAAAGCCATTCAGAGGCACTTGATGCTTATTGTACAACAGAGTTTTCATCACCAACAGATTATTAACTACATGAATGTCCCTTGGGAAATTTGATAGGTGTATGGGACATGGAACAATTCTTTTGTTGTGTCTCATGAATTGCAAGGTTTCTTTCTTCCTTGGTTCCATTTACACAACGCCAGTTGGGCCTCCAATCATTTCCCAGGCAAAACTATTGCTGCTGGAAATTTATAACATGTTCCGCGCTCTGATTGAGCACCACTGTTTACTTAGCCTCAGAGATGAAGCACCTGCTCTTCCTCCTTAATGCTCATTCCTTTACCTGTGCCCTTGGTCTTGTCCCTTGTTTCTTTTAGGTACTTACCCATCAATTCTTTTTTCAGATAATTTCAGCCTCTTCATTTGTGGACTCTGCTTTGGCATCTAGCTACTCTCTCTCTCTTTCTTATTATTTAACAATCAAGTACATGAATAGAGTGAGATATATTCTAATTTTAGCTTCCTATTCACCTCCCACCCCGTGCCCTTCAGACTTTCTGCCACCATATCAGCACAGCTGCTCTATTGAAGGCTCCAATACACTGACCCCTCCATCCCCCAGCCCTTCAACCCCAGTGCTTGACTTGACTCTTTATGGCTTCTGATACTGTGCTCTCCTGGCCCCTCAGCCCTCTCTAACTTATTCCATTGCAGTCTCCTTTGCCTTCTCCATCCTCCAGGTATACCTTAAAAGTTTGGTGGAATTTTCTGTCTTTGTCCACGGGCTCCTGATTCCCGAAGCTCTATTTCCAATGAGATTTTTCTCCCAACTTCCAGATTTCTCTCTGGAGTTCCAGACCTGCACATCCAACTGCCTGTAGTCATTCCCATCTGGATCTCCCAAAATGACATTAAACATACAATTGCAAGTTAATGATCAAAACATCCAAATCAGTGCTCACTACCTTCCTTCTGGGTCTCTCTTACCCTCAATATCTTGTTTATAACACCACCCAATTGGCATTCTTGATAGAAACCGAAGCCAATTTGAACTATCCCCTTTGCCACCTGTGCTCTCCCCATCTCCCCCTCCTGTTAATAAATATTGCAGATGTTCTTTCTCTTCTTCACCAGCCATCTCCACTATTCCTGCTTGCCTTCAGGCTTTTGTCACCTCTCATTGGAGCTATTGCAGTACACTCCTGAGAACACAGAGCAAGGAAACAAATTCAGAAAGCAAAAGAATTTAAGATAGACTGTAAGTCGAATCTAATTTCTTTATTGTTAGTTTTTCTCCAGAATTTGCCAGTTTTGATTTAAAAGATATCGCTATGCTCTTCTCATTCACTTATTCTTATCTACTTTATGAAACCTCCGGCCTTTTCAGAATTTAACCTATGAGTCAACACACAGCCCTTCAAGCCAGAGGTCCAGGATAGCTTTCTTTGAATTAAATTGAAAAGTCTTAGATTGTCTTTTTTGGACCTCCCATTAGCTTCCTGAATTTTTAAATTAATTTTTTTGCTAATCACAAATAGATATTAAAAGAGAAAGATTATAGAGACTAAAGTTTTCCAGTGGGATTCCCAAATGACTGTCTTTCCCCTAGTCAGGAATTTCTTTTTCTTCCTCTGACCCCTTTGTGGCTCAGTGTTTTGTTCTGTGAATATTTTCCCTAATGCATGCAATGCAAATTTTTCTCATTTAATGTAAAATTTTCAGCACTTTAGCAACTTTTAAAATATGATATCTGAGATGGAGGGCTCTCTTTTCAAAGAGCAGTGCTGTTTTCAAGGAGCAGTGTGATGTGGTAAGTAGATTTATGTATGATATTTGCTGCATTCAAATCCTGGTCCTGCTACTTACTTACATTTACTCGGCAAATAGGGGCAATTAATCTCTCTGAGCCTCTGTTTTCTTATCTGTGAAATAGGGTAATGATAGGTCCTATTCTTTAGGATTCTTGATAGGGATAAATTACAGTTGACCCTTGAACAACAAAGGTTTGAACTGCGCAGGGTTGCTTATACAGAGATTGCTTTCAACAGTAAATGCTGCAGTACTACGCAAGCCACAGTTGGTTGAATTCACAGACTTGGAACCGAGTGTACAGAGGAACCTCATGTATAACTGCTATATAACTGCATATAAATTATTTGCGGATTTTTGTCTGCAAGGAGAGTCAGCGTTCCTAACTCCCCATTGTTCAAGGGTCAACTGTAGTTAATTTGGTTAAGTATAATGTCTGGCATGAAATAAGATGTGCTAAAAAAAATTGTATTAATATATATAACAAAACTGATAGAAACAAATAGGGCTATAAAGCAATATGTAATCCTGATATAAATGTATAATTCTAGCAGGAAGTCTACATATTATTTTCTAACTTAGTAATGCTGACTTGTATTTCAATTTACTCCTGCTAATGGATTGTGTGACCAGGTGAAGAGTGGTACTAAAAACTTTATCGTTTGTAGGTACCTTTTCCTAGGTGTCCCCGTGGCTCCCTGCAGCTCACTTCCTTTGAGTCTCTGCTCCATTGACTGCTTAGCACAGAGTCTTCTCCTCTTTCTCTCCTGTACACCTTACTCTCTGGTTTGTTTCCCACTTCATTTTTCTGTACATCCCCTGACATTACATGTATTTAATATGTGTGGCCTATTAGACAAATATTTAAAGTCTATCATCCACGACTAAAACTTTTCTTCCACAAGATAGAGTCTCTTGTGTTCACTGATGTATCCCCAGACCCTAAAACAGAGCCTGGCACATAGAAATTGCCCACCAAATATTTGTTTAATTAACTTTACCTAACATCATGGCAAAGTTTAGTGAGTTCTGGAGGACAAGTGTTGTTTCCCCTTTTTGTGTAACAATGTAAAGAGCAATGGTTCTTAATCTGAAGTCGATGGATAAAATTCAGCATGTCCTTGAACTTGAATGGGAAAAAAATTACATCTCCTTTCACTAACCCCTAACTGAAATTTAGCATTTATTCTTTAGTGAATGTAAGCAACAAAGAGCAATAGGACTATAGGTACCTATCATTTTGTCATCAGTAGATATGACAGATATTTTTATATCACATTACAGTTGTTGCAGTTATCTCAAAACTTTGTTTGCATTCATCACTACTTCCAAGTTACAGTATTTATGACACCTGTCTCTTGATAGTGACATTTCGTATAATAATAAAGAAGCACATTTATTACTACATCAGAAAAATTAATAATCATATTCTTCCAAATCCTCTGTGTTATTTAGAGCAATTAAAAAACCTCATTCTGAGAAAGCACCCATAGCTTCCACCAGATTATCAAAGGGTTCCACAACACACAGAATAAACCAAGAACCTTGCTATAGAAGCTTGGGAAGTGAGGTGATTTACTTGTCCAGTTGCTGTAACTGACAAGTGGCAGTTATAGAACTAGAGCCCAAATCAGGTATTTTTGTATAGCCTTGTTGCTCTTCGTGGTCAGCTTTATAAGTGAAGGGGATACTCATATATGGCAGTAGAAAAGGTGCTCCCTGAAGTTTTGCAGCATGGTGGCCTTGACTGAGACTTTTGATCCCATGTCTTCTAGCCTTTCACCACACCTACTGCATAAATCTTAAAATATTCATATGGAAAGAATAATTGATAATTCCACATTCCCTTCTATCTAGCTAGTCCGTGAGTCAGGCAGCATTGCCCATTCTAGCCACCTGGGTTAAGTCACGCCAGAATGTGAGGAGTAAAATATTATCAAACTTGAGGAAAGCATCTCTTACTGGATGAGAATTACAGCTCTTGGTTGCAATTTCTTAAACTGTTTGGGTCACTGGCGATTTCATGGTCTGTGCTCTTGTTGATGTCCTGTCCAAATTCTCCTGAATGTAATTATTTTCTGTTGACCTCTTTCCTGCATTTGTTTCACTTGGATATAACAGTCTTCATTTAGGGTTCTAAATTGTTTTGTGGCATTTATACACATAGTTAAACAGTTGGCATGCAGCAGTGTAGATTTCTATTTCATATACCATTTCCAAAGATGTGAAACCTTACATATATTTCATATAACAGTTGAGTATATAATAATTTTGAAAGTACACATAGAAAAGTGAATTAATAACTAAGAGACATGGATACAAAATACAGGGTAAATATACGTATGCACACATATACACAGGTGTTTATTTCTGAGTGGTAAAGGATGGAACTGAAACTTGGACCTGTATTATCAAATTCCAAGGCATAATACTTGCATTGTCCCCTAACACACACGTGATGGTGTAAGCACTAAGCCATGGTCGTATACAAATAGCTGTATGTGGCAGCAGGGGGTGTGAGAAGTTGGAAGAGAGTAAACTGGAAAATCAAGATAAATTTTTAAAAGATTATTTTTAAGTATAGTTATTAATGCACATTGTAGTAATGCATTAATTTATTCCTTGAAGAATGTTTCAGCATAGGAAATCTTGACCTTTGGTGGAGAAATGACTAGGCATTTGCCTACAGCTTCTGCCTAATTGTACAACCGTAATTGTTTGATTTTTAAAGCGGAAATTTCTTTGAATAGAGAGCTAGCAAGTTGGAGGAGCCAGCTGGACATCTGACCAGATAAGGACAGGAACTGTTCCAGGGATATAGTTTAATGGGTGCCTTGTGGGGACAAGTCCTTTGCGGGGATGATGGCTTGGCATAAATGAAGTTCCCTGGACTATTTGTAGCTTCCTTCTTGTACAAATGCAGCATGTGTTTGTGCATTCTTGGTTTCAGAGTCAGCCTTTCCTTCTTGGGTACACCCTTTTCCTACCTTACAGACCAATATAACTCACTAAAGGGCACTAAAATGACCAGTTAGGATGTGATTTTACCTGTTACGCAATAGTTATTTCTCCCTCGGTGTCTTCCAACAGTCACTTCTTTCAACATGTCGTTTCTTCAGCTGGAAATAATTATTGTAGGTCATGGCCTAGTTGCTCTTCCCTGTAAGAACCAGTCTCTGTCCTGGGTTTTACCTTGGCCAAAGAAACCCTTAACTAGGCTGGGAAACCATTTTCTACGTGTTCTGACTTCATCCCTACCCTCACACGGAAGGATTAACTTAATCATCCCCCATCCATCCATCATTAGCACATCCTCATGGGGTGTCCTCCATGTGCAAGGCAGGGTGACACACCATATCTCTATGAAGTCTCTCTCTTTAGGGCACCGTGTCCACAAAAAGTTAGCTGGCAACCTCATAAGATCATATAAGATAAACAGCAAAAATAGAAGCCACAAGGGTCATTGGAAATTGGAGTTAATTGGGAAATATTCATGAAGGAATTGAAAACATTTGCAGCTAGAAATTCAATGCCTATAAAGGATGGAAAAATCTGCTTAGTAGTAAAAGATGTTTTTACCATATCTAATAATGACACAGAGACAGTGCTTATAAGTTATTAAAAGATGTTCTTAAACATAAAAAAATTATGTGAATACAATCAGCTATTAAAGAGCCCATTTAGTTTGGGAAGAGGAAAGCGATGTTTAGAATCAGGCTGACTCTCTTTCAGAAGTCTTTCCTTGCCTGGGACCTGTCACTTCAGGATAACCCTTGCGTGTTGTTCTGTACCCAATAACTTTCACCCTATTCATAGGGTCAGCTTAAAAGATGAAGAGAATGTAGACTATAAGACAGTGTTCAGTGTTAAAAATGGAAAGGTTAACAAAGTCTTCTCTGCCTAATGCCTCGGGTTAGCTCACTTTGCATTTTTTTTCTTGTAAAAGAAACAGATTCAAAGAAGTGCAGAAACAGGGGAAAATGAGCTTTTAAGTAGGTGGTGGAAGAAAAACCACACCGATAAAAATTATAAACAGTACTGCAGGGGCCCCTCACTAAGAGGGCTCTGAATACCCGGTGAGGCATGTTTATCAGAAGAAGAAAGATAGAGTTGGCTGGCACCTCCTGAAGGTGCATTCTCAGGAGTTGGGAACATATATGTGCTTTTGTGTGTGTTTTCTCAGAGGACATTTTCAGATGTCAGTCTTTTTCTAATCACAGGCATGTTTTTAAATTGAGGAACATATGGGATTTCCATAGAGAACATAGATACGTAAAGCTCCATTAGGAAGTTATCTGATATTTAAATGCAAAAAAGGCAATTAAAATCCCACTACCCTTCCCATAGTTTGTTTTCTTTATTTGAAGCAGTCGGGAATTAAAAACAACTGAAATTATTATTTTTTTTATAAACCTTTCAAGAAGTTCATTTTTGGGCTAAGCTCAAACATACAGTCAAGTAAGCCAAAAAATGGACTATTTTCACAAAGAGTTGAGTGATGGAAAGCAGAAGCTGTCATGGAAAGTGTTATGTGAATACTCTCATTTAAAAAATGAATGTGAACTGGAAGTAGGCATTTCTTTACTTTTTAAAAACTCTGGCAAATTATTTCCCTTTGGAGGATGATCATTTGAGCTAATTTGCCTGCATTCTAAATATCATGGGTCTCGTGACAGAACGCGATCTTTTTCTTTTTTTTTGACAAGTTTCCCCTGGTCTGTGGGCAAACTCTGGACATATCTCAACCAAAAGTCAAGGCTCTTCAAACTATAAGTGTAATGACTGTTTCATTGATTTTGATTGACAGGACTTTATACTGTGTAATTCACTTGCTAATGTAAGTTGTGAATATAGTTTACATGTATACTTACTTCAGTGCCCACTAAAATATCGTAGTAAGGTATATTCTAAGATGGACTATTCACAGATTATTTCTACAACTGTTGGAAAGCATGGAACAGTGGTTCTCAAAGTTTGGTCCCCCAACCAGCAGCTTCAGCATCACCTGGAAACTGGTTAGAAATGCAAATTCTCAGTCCCCAGCCCAGGCTTATCGAATCAGAAACTCTGGGGACAGATCCCAGCAATTTGTGATTTTACAAGCTGTCCAGGTGATTTGGATAAGCTAAACATTGAGAACCAATGCTATAGAACATGGGAGTTGCAGGCATACGGGGAGCAGAAGTAACTATTTACTACTCTGAAAAGAAGCCCAAGTATCTTTTGGAAAAAGTTTTTATCCTGGGGCAAATTTGACTGAACAAGATTTCATAACATGCCATCCCATGACACGATGGATTTAATATTTGCACATTCATTCAACATAATCTAAGTATTTGAGAATTTCCTAAATGATCATCATCTGGGTTGTTTAATACAGAGTGCCTCTGACGTGCTATCTACTAGTAATTTTCCAGATGCTAGCTTTGGATGCAATGAGATTCAGAGAAAATTTTGGTTCTGCTAAACAAAGCTCTAAGAAGATCCCTGTTAACTTTAGCATTTGAGAAATAGTCCAAAATTGAGGATTAATGGTAATATCACAATGACTGAAAATGATGGGATTACTCCACTTGAAAACAATCTTCCTTCTGTCACTCATAATTCTCTTCACATAACTTAGCAAAAAGGATCTGAGAAATACTGTTAGATAATATCTATATACTGACTGTAATAAATATATATAAGGCCCTTACAATTATATTTAACAAATGCCATTTTTTACGCTGAGACCCCATTTCTCTTGGCAAGCTTTCATTGACCTCTGTTGCCAAAAAGAAGAAAAAGAAATGCAAAATTGCAGGCTAGGAAGAGCTTTGGCTGAGAAGCTGGGAAATGCAATCTCTAAACCTGGTTCTGCTACAGACAACGTGTAGATGTGAACAAAGCACTTAACCTCTTGGGGCCTCAGTTGTCTCCTCTGTAAAATGGAGAAGTTGAATTAAGATCACCGAATCCTACTTTAATTAGCTCTTGTGGTGTAACAGACTATCATAAACATGGGGGCTTAAAACAGCAACTATTCATTATTTCTCATGAGTTGGCAAGTAATTTGGATGGTTCTTCTGACCTCAGCTGGGTTTGACCAGTCTCAGCTGGACCTACTGTGGTAAGACAGGGGAGTGGCTGGAAGCTGACCAGTCATGATGGCTTCGTGTGGTTTCTCATCCTCCAGGAGGAAGCCTGGGCTTGTTCTCATGCCTATGGCAGGGTTCCAAGAAGACAATTCGAAGCATGCAGTCTTTTAAACCAAACTGGCACAACAATACAGCTGCCACCTTCTATTGGCTAAAGCAACTCACAAGGCAGGAAGATTCAAAAGGTGAGGAAATAGATCCCACCTTCAGTGGAAGCCACTGCAAAGCCGCATGGCAAAAAGTATGGTACAAGAAAAAGAACTGGGGATGCTTTTGCCATCATTGTACCTTCCTAGCTTTACAGTACTGTGAAATATCAGGAAATATGCTCAATATAAAGCTCTAGGATGCTCACCGTGGAGTGTTTCAGGTATACAGAGGTATTTAGAAAAATGGAAGATGCAAAAAGGATATAACGTATTTGTAAAAACTGGAGTAAGCATGTTTTAAGCAAGGCTTCTCTTTAATTATTGTCTGAGTTTCACATAAAGTCTGCTTCATCAACTGGATAAATATTTGACTGCTGTTCAGTAAATTGCATTAGTTTACTTTAACTGTATGCTCAGCCTTATTCAGGCATCCTACATTAGGCAATGTAGTGTGTAATGCATCTCTGCAGGTGACCAGAGCTATTCTCTGTATGAGGTAAATTAAAACTCATATTTTAAAAATTAAACATTCTTGCACTTCATGATTTCAATATTTAATTATAACCTGTGTCAAGGCCTAATCTCTGACTGAGTCAGGCATGAAATTAATCAAAAAAAAAAAAAGAGGTAAAGCTTAGCAATTCTACACTGTAAAAATAATGTGGTTTCTTTAGTTGCACAATGATGTTTATATCCATTTTATAAAGAAGATTCTGGTAGCCAGTAAGTTTGGCGACTCAGTTAACATATGTGGGAACAGTGACCTGTTCAGAAAAATCAGTAACCTGAACTGACGTTTATTAATTTAAACAGTAAACCAAATCTTTCTTAAAAATAAGATAAATTATTGACCTAATTGAAAAATATGATAGAAAATAAAGTGAATGTGTTGATATCCCGGTAGAACAAAAATGAAATATATCCAATAGTACATTTGTTAAAAATGTCATATTGGTCCCCATTTATATTTTCTATTGTTTTTTCAAAAACTTCTTGTGTGAAAAAAATACACACAAGTTGTTTAATGAATATATGCTTACAGAAATAATAGGAAACATTTGTCGCAGGTTTCCTTATCTACAAGATTTGCATAGAATTACAGGATTATATTGATCAGAAGAGGGATGTACTGCATTAGAGAAGGAAAATGCATGGAAGTGAGTTAGTAGAACTAGATAGCAGTAAGCCAGTGACTTCACAGCATCATGTACAGGTTACCAAGTCAAGGTGATAAAACAGGTAAGTTAAGGAGAATGATCACATTATTTTCTTCACCACAAGAGTGAAATGAACTGTAATGCCTTTAACTTTTGACAGCCTGGAACAGAAGGTTTAATTGAGCTTTGTTGGTTTAATTGTTGCCTTGGTTAAATGAATCCTTTTCTCTTGTGGTCATATTACATGAAAAAGTCACAGGTAAATTAAATAGTAGCAGGCATAGAAGCATGTATCTCTGTAGGTCTAACTTGGAGGATGGGTTTGTGCAGTAAGCAAAGAAAGTGAACACGAAGGGGTAAAGTTGCGTTGTATGTAAATAGGTTGTTCCGAGCCTGGATGCTCTAGAACATTTTGGATTCTGCAGTCTTGATGCCTCTCCCATTAATTTTGGTTGCAATCAGTGCCACCACTGATTTTATATATAATATACCTACATATGTATACATATGAAAAAGATTAGGTAACTACAACATTTAAAATAGTTAAATAACATATAACAAAAGACTACCCAATAAAGATAAGCAAAACTTAGTAGAAATCTAAACATCATTATGCAAATACAAATTTAAACAACAGTGAAATGTAATTTCATACCAACAGGTAGGCAATAATACAAAATCTGGCAATACTGAATGTTATGAAGATGTGGAGAAATAAGAACTCCCACACCATTTTGGAGAGGAATTTGGTGATATCCAGTAAATGCAAAGATTTACGTATCCTCACACCCTGCATTTCAGTATCTTTGTACTAGGTTGTTTATCATAACATTCATCTTAAAAGTAAAAATTTGGAAATAGCACAAATATCTTTAGTGGTATTAATTCATTGTCGTAACTCTTATGTGAAATAATATACAGTGGTTAAATAAGTAAATTAGAGCTATATATATGAACATGGAAAAAATATTGAAAATGTTCAGCAAGTATAAAAACATTGTAGAATGATGTGTATGGTAGGGTACCGTAAATGAAGTTTAGAAACAAGCAATTCTATGGTCTGCTCAAGGATATGTATCCTTGAAGGAAATGTGTTAAAATGTTCATGGAGTTGTAAACACAGAACTGAGCTATTTCCCTCCCTCCCTCCCTCCTTCCCTCTTTTCCTTCCTCCCTTCCCTCCCTTCTCTTTCCTTTCTTTTTCTTTTTCTTTCCTTTCCAAGTGTAGCTGTAAGTGTTTTCTAAAAGGTCTGAAGAAATATAACTAAATGTTAGGTTTTGTTAAATGTAGGTGTAGTTAAAAGAGTGTTTATTATCTTGTTCTCCATATATTTCATAATTTAAGAAAAAGATTATTTATAATTTTTTTTCAGATTTGCTGATTAGCCCATATTGGTGAATCTTTAACATTTGTAGGTTCCTCCCCTTCACTCCCAAATTGGGGCTCTGTCTAAACCCAATGTAAGACCCAAGCAAGCACGTATGGCAAACTCCGGTTTCATTGTGATATTACATACTTTCCCTGGAGAGTGGGTAACAATTCTGGCCCTAGCACCCATGTTATAAAGTATCCTACTGTACTTTGAGTTTGGAGTTCAGAAGTTGGCTTCTCTGAGTGAATAAAAGGGCAGATTATTATATAATATTTTCAAGGCAGAAATATATGAATGATCGCCTAATGTTTTTCAGTATCTATGTGATTCATCAAAGATATTTTAATTAAAAACTGAGATCTACTCTCTCCTCTTTGAAAATTACTCTGCATGTCCATTAATGCCTTGGCCCAATAATCAGATTGGTTTGGTGAATATTCTGACTATAGGCTTTGTCACTGATCACTGACATCTTCACTGATGTTCCTCTCCTCTACAGAATACATACCCACAGCAGGCGCTTTTGTCTATAGCAGCTACCCTGATCAAACTAACACATAACTATCTGCTTTTAAATTTAACAGTGGAAAAATTCTGGCTGTAAAATCCAGGTGACCCAATGGGAGGTAAGACAAATACCTGAGTCAATGAGAACCATTTGATCAGGTAGGAGGTGGTGGCTAATTTGCTTCCCTCCAAATAAATCTTTTATCATCAAGTTTATGGAAAAACTGATTTGCCTCAAATCTTTATCCAATAATTTTGATGTGGTGTATAATTTATTGGAGAGCATTCCTGTGATAAATCCTGTAGTAACACATTATCTTAAAGAATTTGTAAAACCCTCTGAGTTGTGCATTATCCTTATTTTTTGGAGGAGAAAACTGAAGATCAGACAGGTTTAAAAAATTGCCTGTGTTTATATAATGGGGAAGTGGAGAGGTGGATTTCAAACCCTGGTGTGGGTGATTTGAAAATCCACATACTTAGTCTCTTCTCAATGCTTTCTCCCAGTGTTACTGCATTAGCAACAGTAAAACTCTTTACTATAGCAAAATATAGCATTACCACGTATCACATAATGTTGGAAAATTTTAGGGCCAAATCCTAGTGCAAACAATTTATGAAAGGAAATGGAAAAAAGTGAGTGAAAGAGATAAAATAATACAACACAGGAGCCAACTCTTTATCAAAGCCATAAAAAAGGAACAATCTTGTCCACACTTCTGCCATTTCCTCTCAAAGAATATGTTGCTTAGATCATATTTTCATAAGCTGTCTCTGATACTTAAATTCACACTCAAGAAAACCTACATACATGGACAAGCTTTTGTGGTTTTCAAATTTGTAATTAATAATAAACTTTGAAGCTACAAGTATTCGTAACATACCTTCCTGCATAGAGTTCCAGGTTGTATCTGCTTCAGGGCTTCTGGAAAAAGTCAGGAAGCCCTAGGTGAGACCATCAAGTTCTGTTCCATTCTGTCTCTTCCCTTTAGTGACTTGCAAACTGGGATTATCAATCTCTGTTTTTCTTTTTCTTTTTTTTTTTGATGTGGACCATTTTTTTAAAAGTCTAATTTGAATTTGTTACAATATTGCTTCTGTTTTGTGTTTTTGGTTTTTTAGCCATGAGGCATGTGGGATCTTATCTCCCTGACCAGGGATCGAACCTTCACCCCCTGCATTGAAAAGCAAAGTGTTAACCACTGGTCAGCCAGAGAAGTCCCTCAATCTCTAGTTCAGTCCGAATCAGTTGTTCTTTCATTCACAGTTTGGGAGACAGTGAAAATACTAACTTCTGGTGCTTATGTTAGGTCTGTGTCTCTCAGATTTTAGGTTGCCACCCATTAGTGGTTTGGGACAAACTAGTAGTTATCAAAGCAATTAGTGGATTGTGACCAGCATTAAAAAAGAAATCTAAAAGGAAAATAGAATAGAATAAATATCATAGTACGTGACATGTCATAAGGGTACATGAATGCAAGTGTTATATATATATATGTCTGGGATTCAAAGTAAAATGTTTTCCTTACTGTATACCATGATCAAAAGTCAGAAAAGCCAGTATAGTAGAATTAACTGGATCTAATTGGAACATTTGGCTCTCTTTCAATCAGGTAAAGTGATAAGCACACCCTCAGACCAATGGATTACTATTCTTTGAAGACAGTTAAATAACCATAGACTCAAATATGATAAACATTTCTAATAATACTAAAAAAATAACCATTGACTCATGGGAAATCTAATTAGGAAGGTGGTCAAGATTTTTCATCTGTTGTAATTTCTACCTCCTCCCCTATTTTCAGGTAGAAACATCCCTCAAATGACTGTCCTAATTGCTGACAGTACAGTCATCTTTTCGGAAGCTTAAATTGTTATTAATTTTTACCACTAAACTTTATTGAATGGGGAGAAAATAGTCAATTATTTGATATAATATGGAAAACAGAGCATTTGGATAGACTGTCACTTTTTTTTTTGGTTAATTATTTTGACTTCAGGAATACATAATTTAAATGTTATCCTTAACCACTAAAATAATCATCTAAAATACTCACAGTAACTACCACTTTTGAGTATGTGTAAGACAGAAGCTGTGCTACTTCCCATTGTAGCTGGATTGTAAGAATCATGGAGGAAGGCATTCAAAACACAATTCCCAGGCCCCTCCCCTGGACCCTATAATTCATGTCTGTTATGGGGCCCAGGAACTTATTATTTAGAAACAGTTGTTATTTATAAAACTGCATTGCCTCACTTTATCCTCACCAAAAAAATCTTTGAGGAGCATATTTTATCATCATCCCCATTTTACAGGTGAGGGAACAGAACTGAACTTTACATAGATTAAGCAATCTGCCTCAAGGTAGTGAGTGGAGAAGTAAGGATTCACGTACAGGAATCTCAGCTGAGACGCCAACTCCCACCATATAGGCTGTAGCCAGGAATGAAACCAACCAATGGTTCACATCCTCTTTCCCAGTCTCCCTTTCTTAAACTTTCAAGCCAAGTTTCCTGGAGAAGAGTCCTGCCCACCCCAGCCCTCCCTTTCCCTCAGTTCTCTTGTTACCCAAAAGTTGGTTTTGGAGAGGAGAATGACAGCTGACTCTTAAAAGGTAGCACAGCCTCTTTACCATCCTCAAGATGGTTTTGGTGCAGGTTTATACCTGCAATGTAGGAAGGAGTTTATAACTGGGATCCCAGAAGTACCATCATCTTTTCTCTTCCCTCCAGTGTGTCTTCATGGTTATCGACAGAAACTGTGATTTGGCTGCTGAAACGTCAAGGATGCTGCTGATACCGAGTGTTTTTCAGGGTGGGAGAAGTTTGGCTCTGTCATTGTAAAATCTGGGGACATGAGAGAAACACTGGGGCAAAGAATCTTCTTTGTTATCATTATTGAAGAATTGTTGCCATAAATATACAACATAGGAAACACAGTGTTTCAAATCTGTATAGTGTTCAGTACCTTCACAATATTGTACAGTCGTCACCTCTATCTAGTTCTAAAACCTTTTTTTCACCCCAAAAGGAGACCCTGTACCCATTAAGCTGTCACACTCCATTCACCTTCCCCCAAGTCCCTGGAAGCCACAAATCTGTTTTTCTCTCTCTATGGTTTTGTCTATTCTATTTTATATAAAGGGAATCATATACTATGTGAACTTTTCTGTCTGATTTCTTTTACTTAGCATAAAGTTTTCTAGTTTCATCCACGTTGTAGCATGTATAAATACTTCATTCCTTCTTGTGGGTGAATAATATTCCATTGTATGGATATACCACAACTTGTTTTTCCATTCATCAGTTGATGGGCATTTGGGTTGTTTCCACCTTTGGCTGCTGTGAATAGTGCTGCTGTAGACATTTGTGTTCAAGTATTTGTTTGAGCAGTTTTTTTTTTAAATAAGTGAAGCCTATTTTATTACTTTGTTAATGATAAAAAAAAATTTCAGCCGCAGCTGTTGCATTTTAAAAAAGTGAAACTGCATACTATGTTTCTAGCTAGGTAAACAGATGAACCTGATGTCTCTGAATATGTTTGAGCACTTTTAAAAATTCTTTTGGGAATAAATATAAGAGCAGAATCGCTGGGTCATATGGTGATTCTATGTTTAACTTTTTGAGGAACCTCCAAATTGTTTTCCACAGTGGTTGCTTCATTTTACTTTCCCACCAGCAGTGTGTGAGAGGTACACTTTCTCTGCATCTTTGCTAATATTTGTTTTCTTTTTAAGTTAAAAAAAAATACTAGTCAGTCTAGTAGATGTTAAGTGGCATCTTGCGGCTTGGATTTGCATTTCCCTAATAGCTAATGATGTTGAGCATCTTTTCATGTGCTTGTTGGCCATTTGTATATCTTATCTTCTTTGAAGAAATGTTGATTGATTAAAATGCTACATTTAACTTTGCATCCTCCTCATCTCTTTTTGCACGTAGGCCTCTCTTTCCCTGTCTTCCTCATATGCAGTAATAATGGTGATGATTATAGTAGCTGCCTTATGCTGGGCACAGTGCTAAGCACTTTAAATACATTATGTCCTTTAATTCTATCAGGTTTTATCTCCATTTTAAAGCTAAGAAAACTGAGGCCCAGAGAAGGTTAAGTTGAACACGGTTCATTAAAAACCAAGAGGCAGAGACTGATTTCAAAGCCATTTCTTCCTGATTTGAAAGTCGATGCTCTTAACCGCTGCATTGGAGGTCTGCACACTTGCTTATATTGCTAACATACACAGGGAAATTCTTTTTTAGCTATGTAGCATCTTATATATTTTTAATAATAAATTTAAGTGACTGAAAAGGATGTAATTTCCCACATATTGTAAATATTATCATTTAAAAATGTAACTGTTGGATCAGTCTTTTAAATGTTTCCAAAGGACTCTAAATGCCATGGTGATACGGTATCCAGAACTATTGATTTAAAAAATTCATGAACAATTCTTTCTTTTTTTGCTTGAAATTACACTTTTATTATATTACTTCCCCAGAATGTTATCATAATAAAACGTATTTTTCATGCTCGAAAGTCTTTTATTGATCACCCTCTCAGTTTCTGTATCAAAAATATGAATATAAATTAAGATTGAATTTTAAATAATTTCTTATAAATATGAAGCTCTAAGTGTTAAGGGTTCCTTCTGATTGAGTTATTATAGTTATTAGTGGCAGTCAGCTGATAAAATCAACAAAAATAGATTACACATTTTGAAAAATTATCATTAACTTTAACAAGTAAATTTGTATTGGAAATGCACCTTTTTAGTAGAATGGATGGGCTGTTTTGGTACCTTGATTAAAGGAGAATCTGTGCATAACAATTTTTCAACTTGTCCCTTTGACACACCAGAGCATTTTAACTGTCAAATAATGCAACACAATAAATAGTGACATGTGAAAGGAATGCTTTTTTTTTGGGGGGGGGGGCAATTGGGAGGAGCTAATCTGAAAGGAGTTGTTGGAAAGGGAACCTGGCTGATGTGCTGCCTTCAGCACATATAAGAGTGTTCTAAAATAGGGCAAGTTTAGAAGAGGACACATATAACAATCATAGACTTGGAACTGGATTCTTTTTTTTTTTTTTAAATTTTTGGTTATTTATTTTTTGGCCGCACACGGCTTGTGGAATCTTAGTTCCCTGACCAGGGATCAAACCCGTGCCCCCTGCACTGGAAGCTCAGAGTCTTAACCACTGGACTGCCAGGGAAGTCCCTGGAAATTGATTCTTTTAAAATGATTCATGCATCTTACTCCTTAAAGGTGCTCTGTGTATTGCTAGGGGTTTGAAGACCACTAAGCTATACTAGATTAATAAGTGAGGGAATGACCTCTCAAGACTCCAGCCCAATCCCACTAGTGGACCCCAGAAAAAGTATCCACTTAGTGCATGACTGCTGTCTGCTAAGAATTTTAAACATATGATCTTGTGTCATTGTTGGAACAACTTGGCAAGGTAGGATTATGTTCCATGTACAGAGAGAGACAGTAATTTGTCTAGATCACAGAAATTATAAGTGGCTGAGTAAAAATTTGAACTCATTCTATCTCCTCCTTTTTCCTTAATTCTTTATTAGGCTCATGTCAACTACAAGCAATGTAATTCAATTCAGATAATTCTTGTTTGACTTCTTTCAAACTTTCACAGTACCATTACTTTGCCTTCTTTTTAATTCACAAGGAGAGCAAAGAGTTCAACCCAAGTGTGACTGTAATTTGTGGACTACGAGGAGGAGAATTTTTTTGAAGAATGAAGATGTCTTGTATCCACCATCTACCTCTGGCCATGAACCACTCCCTGGACAATTTCAGCATGAAGGCAGGCAAAGTCGCATACTGATTTTGAAAGGGTGCAGAGCTGGGGACCCCTTGCGCAGACTCTTCTAAATTATAAGGTTGTGGCTCAGATTTTCACGGAAGAGATAACTGTCCATGGTCGGGGGAGGGAGGGTCACTGCACAAAAACATTTTCTTTTTTTTAAGTGAGATCATTGTAAAACCCAATTGCTAAACTGTCGGATAGTTTCATTTGTCACTCAATCAAGAACTCAGACTTTTAAAAAAATATATAAGACTGTGTAATTTATTCATGAGTTATAAGGTAATGTTAGGTTTAGCTCTCATTCTATAAATAGAGCAATAAAAGCACAGACCAACACCTTTCAGTTACCCTGTAAGTAACTTGATGGTCAGATTTATCTGGTATACTGAGCAGAAAGCCATTTTCTATCACATAATGAAAATATTTGGAAAACCACTAGAGCAATGAGAGTTATAGAACTCTTAAAACTGTAATTGTCTGATTCCATTATTAGAGTAGAAAGTATTTGGAAATGTTTTAGTTTCCAAGTAAACGGCAGTGTATCATTCTGAAATTACTAATTGATTGCCCCACCCCTTTTCTTTAAAGATCAAGTACAATGAGGTCAAAAAGAGAAAAAGGAAAAGCAAAAGAAAAAAGCAAAAATTTTAAAGGAGGGCTTTGCTTTTGATGTTGGTATTTCTTTAGGTGACAGGTGTGTAAACAAAAACTAAAAAATACATAAAAAGACAAGGTGTTTGTGGAAAAATAATATTCGAATATTTCCTTCCCCCAAAATCCTACATGAACTTTATAAAGAAAACAAACACATACAAAAAACAGAAAATGAGCCTCTTGCTAGTTAGGAAAAAACATTAATTACAGAAAACTTTTAATTTTTTAAAGGCTCCTTTCTTAGACATTTTTGGCATTTCTTCCTCCTGTCTTCTGCTTCTTGCCTCTTAGGTAATTTCACTGCTTGTTAGAGGCTTTATTACAAAGCAGACAGGCTTAAAACAATGAGATGAAACCGACTTCACTACTTTTTCAGCACATTGTAGGAACAGGATCAGGGAAAAGGAGAGCATGAGGGTTTTGGATTAGGAGTAGGTTTCAATTATCTGAATTATCTGGACGCCCCTTCTCCAGGCAGTGCAAATTTAATTATGGCTTACTTCAGTATTTTCCCATAAGTTTGTGGAAAAGCCCAGGAAAAAGACGAGGCATATTCATGAGCCAAGATCTCGGTTGAATACACAAAAAGAGAAAAAAAAATAGCAGCTCGACATCAGCTTTTATTGGGGAAAAATCCACTTAGTGAAGCTACCTTGAAAGAAGGATAAACACTGGCGGACAAATTGGTCCATCGTGGGACCGGTTTTACAAGATAAGTGAACCCTTGCTTCTTTGAATCCAAGAACTATGCTGCAACTTGACAAATCCTAGGCACAGTGTATCAAACAGCTGCAACAGGTTCCTTAGAGATCTCACAAATGACATTTCTTTATGTGCAACTTGATAAGTGTAATTCCCCATCTCCAACTTTTCCTGTATTGCTTCATATCTAATCTAATTCTTTCTTCAAGAATTGTTTTATGCCTCTTAATGTATTGTTGGGAATTTGCTTTTAGGCTCTTGGGTAACAGGGGGAAAATGAATTGCAATCTGGTGGAATCTTGACAATATAAGCATTACATTGTGAATGCTACAGCCAACAAGGAAAGGAAAAATGAAGAGAGCAGTGTTTGATTCTGGTAAATTGTATCCTTCACACTTTTGCTTTTGTAGAATAAATACAGTACATGAAATAGCTGTCAAGGATAATCTGTTGGTTGTTTCAATGAAAAGTGGAAGGAAATCATTCAGTTTTGGAAAAACTATGAGCATCATTTGTAAGAAGAGAAAATTATTGTTATTTTACAAAAAATTATTTGATACATTTAATAAATGATACTTACCAGACAACATTTACAAAGTGTATCCCTGTCATGAAGAAAAATACACAGCTGAAATGACTGACAAAAAAATTAATTTCAGCTTTTGAAACAGTGAATTTCTATAGTCCTTAAGCCTCAGTTATGTGCATATCTAGAAGATTGTATAAGTGTAGTTCAGTGAAAAGAAAATAATCTTCATATGAACACACAGTCCAAGGAATATCACAAAACATTTCATTTTTTGCCCTATCAAGTCACTTCATGGTTCTTATGGTGTGAACCTTGGATAGACATCTTGAAGCCCGTTTGCCTTCTGGTCTACCTCCTTTTCCTTGCTTTCCCCAACATCACAGTTGGTCTCTGGTCCTCTGCCCTTACCTTTAAGTTTGAACTGTATCCAGTTGAAGGTTGTGGGCATTATTCATAGCTCTCTAATAAAAGTGCTGCAGTGTATTCTAATTATTCCTTGCAAGAGAGAGTTTGTCTTTTCAATGACGCAAGAGGAATAACTATAGAACATTTAGAGAGTTTTCTTTCTAATTTTGACCACCTCTCAGAGCATAATGTCTGGGTTAGTACATAAGTCTGTCTCTACTGATTTACCAAAGGTGGGAAAGTCAAAGAAAGAAAATGGGGGGACTTCCCTGGTGGTCCAGTGGTTAAGACTCCATACTCCCAGTGCAGGTCTATGGGTTCAATCCCTGGTCTGGGAACTAAGATCCCTCATGCTGCATGGTGCAGCCAAAAACGAAACAAAACAAAACCATGAAGAGAAGAAAGAAAATCTCGTCTTGCCAGATAACCCATAAACAAACTAACATTTTGAGCATTTATTTAGCACCATATTTGTAGACTTGACTGCAATTTTAACATATCTTTTAAAATTTCATGCACATTTAAGGAAAAACCTACAAACAATATAGAAAGAAATGAAAGTTCAAGATGAATATGGAACTAAAATAGTGTCGAGTTAAATTTTATCTAAAAATTTTTTTAAAAGTATGATCAACTTAAAAATCATGTATTCTAATATGTTTCTGTTCCAGTAATGATAATCATGATAGCTGATATTATTGATTAGTTAATATGTACCTGTTACTGTTTTGTATACTGTATAGGTATTATTTCAAAATGACAAATTATATAAATGGTCATTATCCTAAGATACTGGATCTGGGAGGCTTTAAAATAACGTGGCATGTGTTTTTTCTAATGGTTTCTGAGATTGGAACCTGATTACTGGAGTTCAAGGGGTAAAAGGTCAGTTTGTGAAACTCCTGGGTTTATCATTCTTCTTAATAAATTTCTTTAGAGACTGAAGTTGAGGAAAAGAAATCCTGGTGCTAATCTTCACTTGCTTACATTCATCTCTGAAATTCTTGACAACATTGTTATTCTGGAGATGAAGCAATTTTTATGTGACTATTCCAACTGGTTAAGCATCTATAAGTAAATAATGAACATCCTTGTAATTCAGTAATTCCATGGCTTGTAGAGCAATGTGGCAGTATCCACCCTGGAATGAATGTTGTTTATGCTAGTTTTACTAAATCTTTGGCTCTGTGGCCCTGGACTGCATCTCCTTCCCCATAACCAATTATTAGGATGCATATAGTCCATGAATTTAGACTGAACACAGTCTCCTGGTATCAATGATTTGCCTAATTCTTCTTAAAACATGGAAACTGCTTCTGAGCTGTCTAAAGATCTTTTCAGTAGCAAAAATTTAACTTGGAAATTCCAAGATGTAAAAAGAAGAAATCAGGTAAAGATATTCCTTTAGAATATAAAAACAAAAAAGTATTTATATATTAAATTCCAAACTGGAGTATCTATTGCCTGGGATGCTAGAGATTATCTAGAAGTAAGGTAAAATGGCCAGAGGGCATAGTTTCTTGAATTGCACTGTACCAATAAGATGCTTTCAGTTACATCTTAAATTTAAACTTGCTCAAACCATTAAAAAAAAAATACTGCATCATCCTACCCCTTTTCTCTTCAGCTGAATCCCTATTTCCAAGAGAATTCCATGTACTGTTTAACTTAAATTTAGGTTATCAAGACGAATCACAATGCAAGCTAAATGGATTTTGCTAATTGGTTTATCCCAGTCTTAGACCACATCAGGAACTGGGGTAGCATCGCTTTTACCCCAAAACATTCTATTCCACAATGAAGGTGGAGTAGACCTGATAATGGGGATAGAACCATAATGTCCAGCACATCTGCATTTTTAGTATTGGACATTTATTACTGAGGGATTTTTCTCATCTACTGCCTCATATTTTAGAATCAAAGAAAAATATATGTATTTCTGAAAGATTAGGAAATTTAAATAGAAAAAAAAATGGCAAGCTGTCTCCAATTGTTAAGGACAGTTCTCTTTGGATTTCTTGTGTTTCTTCATGTCTCATGAACAGATTCACTGATGACCTTTGTTCCAGATCACCTTTTCAAGGAGGTTTATATGGCAAACATTCTTGAAAAATGGAGAAAGCATCTCCCTCTGTTGCGAAGGTCAGGCATGCTTACTGCCTTTTGTAAAAGATTCGGGTTCCCTAAGCTTGGGGTCCTTCCCTTGTAACAGCCCATTATATGTTTAGGTATCACCTGACCTTGCATTGCTCTGGGGAATTGGAGTTTGGGGAACTGGCACAAAGGCAGATACTCTGGCTACTGCCATTGCTGTCAGTAATAAATGGTTCTTTGTCTCTGGCCCAGGAATTTCCTGTCTTCTACCAGCATCTATGAACCTGTGGCAAGGTAACTTGTTAGCTTGCAAGTAGGGTAAATTTCAGACTCTTCACAGTTCTTAACAGTCAAATATGGTTAATATGTGAAATAGACAAATATTCCACCTTTAAGAATTCTTTCAATAGATAAGTAAACCTTATACCCTCTACTAAGATTGCTATATGGTAGCCATGAAATGATCATATTTGCTGATTTTCCTGGACTGCTAGCATTTCCAGGAGACTGCTACATGAGAAAAGTCACTCTCTACTCTTGAAGAATGAATTCCAATCCAAGACTGCTCTTAATAAGTCCATACCATAATTTTTCTATCATTTCATTATTTGACTTGAAGAATTAAGCAAAAGAAAAATCCTTGCTGACGATTTCGCCCTGTATCTAGATTCTCCAAGCAAAGCCTTAGCAGAACTCCTGCCTTGCTCTAGGCAGTACTTTAAATTTTAGCCATGGAAACACTTTGGGACCCACTTTCTGTTTCAGCAGTACCTGCCTTGCTTTGCATGTTAATAGTACTCAGCATAATTTGGTCAATTGTAGAAGCAACTGGCCTGGGGTTTGATTTGTACCTGAGTTCAACTACTTAAGCTTATTTATAGTTTTGAATAATTGATCTTGCAATTTTGTACTTAATATCCTAATACTATACAAGTTGGTTTATGTAGTTAAAATCACTGTGACCATATTTTTCTCAATTAGTAAAGATTAATTAGGTTTGGCTTGCTTTCACTATAACTATCTTTTACGTAGAACAAAAGTGAGGCAGTTTCTCTCTGGGTCTTTAGATACTGCCTTCTGGTCTCTTTCTCAGTTTTACCTCTCTTCCTCTTCTGAGCAAACGTCCTTTTGGGTTCCTAGTGACCTCCCACCCCTGCTTATTCAGTTCTCTCCCTTCAAAAATCAACTTTCAGAAGAATTTACACAAGTGTAAATTATTAATTGTGCTTGATATTACCATATAACATCTCCCTTCACACACTGCTCCAGCCCTAGCCATAAGCATGACTTTTTACTTATAGAAACTCCAATTATAAATATCAAAGATTTCAGGGGTTGGGGAATAAGCCTGTTACCCAGAAAACACACATTGTAACCTCTGCTTTTAACTTCTAGTCATAATATAACCTCACCTTGGCTCAATTTGTCCTTCTGTAAAATGAAAACACTCCTCCCTGCTCCTGTTTATAAGATAATCAAGATAAAATAGCTTTGAGTAGAAGTATAAGTTTTTAGCCTTGGTTCTCTCCTAGGGGAAACTAGAATTTCTTATATTAAAAAAAAAAAAAAAAAAAGGAAATAGAGCTTTGCTTTTAGTTTGTGCTACAATGGCCTATAGTGCCTGTATACTAGGCAGGCTTGATACTTTCTATTTCTTCACAGGAAGGTGTATTCCTGCCAGGCAGGCTCTCTGGCTGCCCAACAGTGTGAACGCTTACTCTTGAAATTAAGAATTCAGCTTTTGGTAACTTCACAGACAATCTGTTCTGTCATGTGTCTTGAGGTTTAATAGATATTGGGATGCAATTATTGGCAAAAATTAACAACAAATACAAAATGAAATGATCAGTTCTCAGGTATGCAACTTGATTGAGGTCATTTTTGGAGGTGAAGCACGGTATAAATGGTTAAGCCACAGGCCCTGGAGCCTGACTGCTGAGATTCACATGTTAGGTATGCCACTTGTTAGCTGTGTGACCTTGACAAGTCACCCAACCACTCTGTGCCCCAGGTTCATCCACTATAAATTGAGAATGAGAGCACTTATCTTGCAGAATTGCCATGAGAATCAAATGAGTTATCATACATAAACTACTTAGTATAGAATGAACACAATATAAATGTTGTTAAATAATAATTATTGAAAAATAACAGTTAACCATGGGAAAAGAGAAGGAAGTTTTGAATAGGAACCAAAGTCCCAAAGAAGTATAGTTCTAAAATCAGATTTTTTAAAAAAGAAACATTAATATATCAACACACATTGATGCATGTAGCGAACCACAGCCCTGCCTTCTTTGAGTTCACAAGAAGAAAGGAAATTTTTATTAGAGGCATTTACTCTATAGCTCTTCTGAATGTAATAAAAATGAACATAAAGTATTTTAAACTTGTTGATAATTCCCATATTACTCTCATATCTTTCATCTGAATGAGATAATATTCAATTTTACATACCTATTATTGTGCCACATAGACTACAAATGCCCAGTAAATCCACAGATGTTCATGGCCACTCATGCAGAAATGAAATATTTAACTACAAAAACATCTCGTATTTAGGAAGCTATTTGCTGACATCTCTTCCTCTGATATTTGGAGAGCATGCAAAGTGATTTATGCACAGCAACTTGAAGGAAATGCTCCCATAGTGGCTTTCAGAATATTTTGAGAATACTGCTAATACGTATTTTAAAGCTGCTTTCTACTGTGAAGTTTTTCAGTTTTTTTTTTTTTTATATCATGTAAAGGCACATTGGGCAAACTAATCCTCTGGGGAACTCCTTAGTTTATCTCATCAAAAACAGTAAAAGGATATGGGTGTCTTTTATAATAAAGCAGACAAAATGTGATGTGTAATTATGGTTATTAATTTAACTTTTGTTAAAGGAAAGATTAATTATAATGCTTTTCTTGTAGAACAGCCCTTTATTACTTTTAACTAACACTAAACATTTGCATAGTAGAAAATTATTTTGGTTCAATTAGAGAAATTATTAAAGAAAGTTAAGCATTTGTTTTGTATTTAAAACTAACTAGAGTTGTCCCTTTTTGTAATTAAACCTAATATATCAAAGTTCAAATTTGCCAAAGAGATGAACCAAAGGATGACAACTTGTGTTCCAAGTGATTTTTCATTTTCAAAAGTGTTTCTTTAAATAATAGCCCTCCTGTTATATGTCAGCATTACTTGCAGACCAATCTTCTCAACAAAGTTTAATGGGTCAAGAAATCTAAACCTTACATGTTAGATGTCACTGCTAATTAGAGTTCAATCATGTGTAAAGTTATAGTGTAAGTCAATGGGAAATTGTGACATTCCAAAAACTTAATTTGTTTTACATATACAGTGTAAAATGAAGAAAGTTCATACCATGTGCCTTTTTTTTTTTTTAAAGAGGCAACCCAAAGGCCACCTGAGATGTTTTTTATTTGTCTTTTTTTGGGGGGGGGGGGGTTAAATTTATTTTATTTATTTATTTTATTTTTTATAAACTTATTTATCAGCTGCATTGGGTCTTCGTTGCTGCACATGGGCTTTCTCTAGTTGCTGTAAGTGGGGGCTACTCTTCATTGTGGTGCATGGGCTCCTCATTGTAGTGGCTTCTCTTGTTGTGGAGCATAGGCTCTAGGCACGTGGACTTCAATAGTTGCCACACACGGGCTCAATAGTTGTGGCGCACGGGCTTAGTTGCTTTGTGGCATGTGGAATCTTCCTAGAGCAGGGCTCGAACCCATGTCCCCTGCATTGGCAGGCTGAGTTTTAACCACTGTGCAACCCAGGAAGTCCTATTTTATTTATTTATTTATTGGCTGCATTGGGCCTTCGTTGCTGTGTGCAGGCTTTCTCTAGTTGCGGAGAGTGGGGACTACTCTTCATTGCGGTGTGTGGGCTTCTCATTGCCATAGCTTCTCTTGTTGTGGAGCATGGGCTCTAGGCACATGCAGGCTTCAGCAGTTGTGGCACATTGGCTATAGAGCACAGGCTCAGTAGTTGTGGCTCATGGGCTTACTAGCTCCACAGCATGTGGGATCTTCCCGGACCAGGGCTGAAACCCATGTACCCTGCATTGGCAGGTGGATTCTTAACCACTGTGCCACCAGGGAAGCCCTCATACCATGTGCCTCTAAAATCAGATTTGAGAAAGAGAAAGTATGTTAGGATATGCTGAAGAACTCAGAGTTATTGGAAGGAAAGTGTCAATGGTTGCATCTCTAGCCACAATTCATATTAAAATGTTAGCAATTTATGTGAACTTCAATATCCAGATGTATTTTTACATGCTTAGAAGATGTGTTTAGGAACTTCTCTGGTGGTCCAGTGGTTAAGACTCCTTGCTCCAAATACAGGAGGCATGAGTTCAATCCCTGGTCAGGGAACTAAGATCCTGTAATGCTGCCTGGTGAGGCCAAGAAAAAAAATTTTTTTTTGGTGAAATGATTAATAAATAACCATTTTTGACACATTGCATGTGAAAACAGCATCTCACCTGACTGATAGAGATCTCAGCCATAAAAAAAATGTGTTTGGGGGAAGCATCATACAAAAGCAGTTTTTCTGCATATTGGCTGAGCTGGCTTGACATTCAAGTGTATAAAAGTTAGAATTAATTTTATAAAAACTATGAAAACTAGAACCCAACAATGATCATATTTAACATTATTAATTATAGCTGAAGTAGACTACATAGCTAAGGGTTAGAACAGCTAAACTTTGCTTTATCAAGTGATAATTTACCATATTCTATATGATTGTGAAATTTCTAATTTTTCTTGAGCTTCATTCCAAGGCTAGCAGAATTCTTCCCACATTCACAAAACCACCTCAGTTCTTCCAGAAATTTTAATGGCACACCTAAACAAGGAAAGTAGAACTGTATGTCTGAAAAAGATATTAGAGACCAGTATTACTTTGTGTTTTGTACAAGTGTAAATAATACTCTATTTTCTTTTGAGATGTGTGTGTGTGTGTGTGTGTGTGTGTATTTATATTTACCATGTTTTTTCACAAAATAGAATCAGAATACATGGTCTTAAAGTATGATGATCAGCTTGCTTCCCTGCACAATCAAATCTATGAGTATCTAGTTTGGGTGCTAAAAATAAAATTTCTAGATAGAATACTATCCATAATCTTTTTGTTATCATATTTTCTCAGAAAATGGATATATTACACATCAGGCCTGAAGGTCATTAATTATTATAAGCGCTGTTATAAGATCAATTTCATTTGCTAGTAATGTTGAATTACTAAGAAAACAGTAAGTTAAAAAATTATGAGATTTTATTCCAATTTGTTCTCAAAATTGATAGTTAATAATGTTTTTAGAAAATTTTCAAAACATTCTGGATTGTTCTCAGGGTATGTTTTTCTACCTACTACTCTTTAGAATGTCATTTGAGTACTTAATTACAACTGGATCAGATTCATAGTACATTTATAAAATGTAAATATGGTTTGAAAAGTAGAATAAAAGCAAATTGCTGATTGGTAACCATTAAGTTGTCCAAGTATGCCACTAAAACATGATGAAAAATGAGAGAAATTAGAAAGCTGAACACAGTAGAAATGATATGACCATTTCCCACCAAAGAGTGAAGGAGGGTTCCCTTTTCTCCACACCCTCTCCAGCATTAATTGTTTGTAGATTTTTTGATGATGGCCATTCTGACTGGTATGAGGTGATACTTCATTGTGGTTTTGATTTACATTTCCTAATAATTAATGATGTTGAACGTCTTTTCATGTGCTTTTTGACCATCTGTATATCTTCTTTGGAGAAATGTCTGTTTAGATCTTCTGCCCATATTTTGATTGGGTTGTGTTTTTTGTTTGTTTCTTTTTTGTTTGTTTGTTTGTTTTGATAATGAACTGCATGATCTGTTTGTATATTTTGGAGAGAAATCCCTTGTGGGTTGCATTGTTTGTTCGCAATATTTTCTCCCATTCTGTGGATTGTCTTTTCATTTTTATTTATAGTTTCCTTTGCTGTGCAAAACCTTTTGAGTTTAATTAGGTCTCATTTGTTTATTTTTGCTTTTATTTCTTTTGCCTTGGGATACTGATCTAAGAATATATTGCTATGATTTATGTCAGAGAATGTTTGCCTATGTTCTCTTGTAGGAGTTTTATGGTGTCATGTCTTATATTGAAGTCTTCAAGCCGTTTTGAGTTTATTTTTGTATATGGTGTGAGGTGTGTTCTAACATCATTGATTTACATGCAGCTGTCCAGCTTTCCCAGCACAACTTACTGAAGAGACTGTCTTTTCTCCATTGTATATTCTTGCCTCCTTTGTTGAAGGTTAATTGACTAAGATGTGTGAGTTTATTTCTGGGCTCTCTATTCTGTTCCATTGATCCATATATCTGTTTGTTTTTTTTTTTCCAATACTATGCTATTTTGATTACTATAACTTTGTAGTATTGTCTCAAGTCTGGGAGGGTTATGCCTCCAGTTTTGTTTTTTTTCCCCAGGATTGGAAGCAGGAGCAGGTTCTGGGGAGGGACCCTGACTAAAGACTCTAAGATTTTTCTTTTCTCCTACTTTGTAAAACTCTTCTGTTGCCACTGGATGTAAAGTGCATCCCCTCCTCCAGGCAAATTATCACACTATACAGTTTAATTTTCTTCAGAGCACTAACCAGTATTAGACATCCTCACTTTATACATTTATTAACCTGATTTTTATGCAAATGTAAATATGTAAATACCATGAAATCAGTAAACATGTCAGTCTTCTTCAGGCACATATGAATCAAGAACAGATGGACATGAAAACAATAATAATGACAAGAACAAAAGCAGTTACATATCCTAGAAATAAAATACCCCAGTACTGCTTTCTAATTCACTAATTCTCTTCTTAAAGGGTCACACCTAAAGTTTATCTTGACTATTAAGGGATTTAAAAAATACTATTATTTCAATTATTGTAATTTTATTTTTAAGATTTGTGATTGTTGTTATTGCTTTATGTCCATCTGCTCTTATTTTGTATTTGCCTGTAAAAGACACGTAAGTGTCCTGCTTTCACAGCAATTGCATTTTATTCGGAGAAGCAGACAAAAATCAAGTAAACAAATATATTAATGTGAACATTTCAAATGATAATTAGTGCTTTGGAGAAAAAGCAATATTGTGATGGGTAGTGTGGCGATTTGCCTAGAGAAGGGAATGGATTTTATGTAGAGAGGCAACAAAAAAGTTTTACAAAGCAGCCAAAGAAAACAAAGTCCCCTCAGAGTCTTTAGGTCAGGTTCTCCCACTAGAGCTCTCTCTAGCTGTCTTTGTCCTCAGGTCTGATTTGCTACTGTTAGAAGGGTCAGTTTACTTATCTTCTGTACTTCAGCAAGTCTTCCTTGTCCATAATCTAAGCTCCCATTCTTCTTAGAGCTACACAAAGGGAAATAAACCAACCATTTTCACAGGAGGAAACAATTTGCAGAAATTCTGACCACAAGACTGATCACCATTTATTCAGAGAAATTTATTAACTGACAGAGAGGATGGTCTCCATGACAGAATAGAAACCAATTGTATAGTCAAAACTTACATTAAAAAACTTTTATTCGCCCCAAAATAAAAGTTGAATTCAAGCCTAAATCATGAGGGAAGTATTTTTCAAAGTATTTTCCTCATGTCTAGGGATCAAGGTATAGTATTAGTTAAAAATACAGGTTCTTAGTCCCAGCCAGATCTAATGGCTCTGGGAATGGAACCTAGGAATCTATATTTTTGATGGCCATCCAAAATGAAACATGCAAATATAAGTTTAATAACTGCCATCAAATGGTGACTTTCCTTATTTTAATGTATCTATTTTTCAAATTTATTTTTTTATGATTTAGATTTTACATGGGCTAGGTAAAGTTTAATCAAGTAATGAAATGATTAAGGTAAATTAAAAAAATTCAGAAGTTTAAACTGAGATGAATTATAAAATAATGGGCAATTCAGCTTTCTTACTAGAGCTTTAAAAGCTATGAATTAGACAGGGAGGCCACCAATCATAAAAACACAGATATTATTTATGTATTACTGCTTTCTGATGAATGTAAGATACTTATTAATTCTATTACGGGATATTTTCATAACATATTCAAATTTCATTTCGAGATGAAAGAGTAAGTGTTCTAAGTACCTACTGGCAGATCTAATTCTCAAACAAGTCATCAAAAATGTAAAACAGAGGATTCAAATGTCTTTTCTCTTTATGGTGAGTTTTTAATTTTTTTTGCTTAATTCACTTCTGTTAGTGCAAAGTACTGGGTAAACCCCGATGAATGAAGCCAGGCTCACGACTGCTCTCAAAGAGTTTACATTTTAGTGGAGGGACACACCGTAATCAACAGAATCACAAATAAGCATACAGTTATAAATTGACTTCATCTAAAGTGAATTGTCTAAATTTTCTATGAACTCCATCTGAGAAAAATGAATCCAAAATAATCAGGCCCTTCCATGACAACAAAAATTACTACAGGGATTGTCAGCTCCATATTTTTTTTGAGTTAGTTTAATATTTATCTCCTGAAAGTGTCGTTTCTCTCTCTGTCATATAATTTATCTGTAAGAACATCTGTTGTGTGTGTGTATGAGACGTCTATGAAATGATTAATTTGACAAAGGGCTTTGTAAATAGCTAATAAAAGGAATGGGCCTGTAGGGCATGATCACCCAGTGATGTGGTTAGAAATGGTCATCAGTGTTCCTCAAGGGTCTCACGGGTTGAGAATGTTATTCTGTTGGAGAGTAAAGCAGTAGTTTTATTTTTGTTCCAGATATTCCAAGATTCAACTAGCTTTTCCAAATGGGAAATTTCACCAGTCAATTTAAACCAGGTCTTCTGAAAACAAGGTAACAGGATCCTTTTTCGGGGTGAAAGGCCGTTGTTTGTGCCTGTGAACTTCAGCCACAAGTCTATGAAATTTCCGCGTTAGCAGAGGTATCAGCTCATTGAGATTTTGTAGAAGCAATGATTTGTATTTTTAAAAGTTGCATCCACTTGTTTATCAAATGTGAAAATTATGAGGCTTGGGCTTACCTACGCCTTAATATCTTTGACTCATAATAAACATACTAACTAGAGGAAGCAGCGGCACCAGGGGTGACTAAGAATTCATGAGCATGCTAGGGTGATGAGCCACCTCTGAACCAATCACCTCCTGACCACCCTGACACCGTTGCACGTCCACTGACACTGCTGATACCCTGAGATGCGCTCCTTCACTTCTCTGCTCAGCACACACATCCTAACTGTTAAGTTATGGATATTCGAGAAGAGCACTGGGAGGGTACATGGTATTTCTGTGTCAGCTAAGACAAAAGATTTGACACATGCTGTCAGCTGACATTGACTCAGGTGTTCTAGGCTGCCTTCAATAATGTGATGTGATGGCAACAGTAAAAGCTGGTGGGGGGGTGGCAGGGGGCGGGGGGGGGGGGGAGAAGCCAAGTGTTACAAATCCACAATTAAAAAAGAATTGGAACCTGTCAAAACACCTTTCAAACTTTCTCACATCCTGCTTCCTAAGTTATGATCCCAGAGCAAAATCAGCTGGAGAGAACTGTTCTGCAGTCCAATGTTGGTACTGAGGTGCAGGTAACCAGGGCCTTTGTATCTCTGTGTCTTTTCCTATTATGTACAGTTAAGCATTTGTATATTTTATTTCTTCATACATATTTCATTATATTAATCATCATAAATAAGCAACTTACATCTTTTAATGACATAGGGGTTGAAGAAATAGACTGTGTCAGTGTGTGACAGTGCTGCACAGTCATCATTAAGGGGATTTATTATTTTGGAAAAAAAAAGCAAGTTAAAAGACTCAGCTCAGTAGTCAGAAGTGCAATTGGGGGTTTATTGTGCAAAAACCTAAAGTGGAAATGGTTCTTCTGAAACTGTTTAACATACATGTAATTCAAACAACCTTCTTTACAAGGCCCTCAGTGCATTCATGCTAGCACAACAAAGTTCTCTGCCCAAGTTATTCCTTTCAAGCTTCCTAGTTTAAGCACAACATGAATACCTTGGCCGTAGGAACTCACTGAAGCAGCAAACACTGAGCTCGATATCTCTCCTTCAAATAGCCGGATTCTGGAAGCCTCCTTTTGCTCCCTTCAGAGGCAATTAATGGTTTTGAATACACCTGGAGATTATTAATCCTGGGAGCGACCTCCAAGCTGCAGGTCACATTTCACTTTGGTCTGGTAAGAAACCAAATAAAAGAGAGATTTTTTTTTAAATGTAGGTAATTTTTATTTTAATATTTTTGCCTGCAAACTGTTCTACCTTCCTTTGGAAAAGAAATAAAAATTTCCAGTCTAGGGAGCTTCAATGTATCCTATGAATATTACATTTTTACCTCAATTTAACTGTTTCAAACAGAAAAAAAAAAAAGAGCTTGAAGACCCACGCCAGGCAGGGTGGTTTGGTTCTCTGGAGCTTACCTGGAGAGATGGCCAGTGTGGAAAGAGGGCCAGTGCACATCAAGGAAGGCACTCTTTTCAAGGCTGCTGTATGATCACTGACTCATAATCCCAGCAGCTCAGCATGGTCTCAGGTACTTTTGATTTCTGGTTTGGGTCATAATTGAAGATTGGACAGAATATATCATCCGTGTGGTAAGGTGACTTCAAACTTTTAAAAAAATGGCTCTCTCGCTTAAAATTTAAATGCACGTTTCTTACTGCACTGTATAATAGGGTTTACTCTAAATCAATGCTCTCAGCCCTGGCCGCACATTAGAATCCCTAAGGGGGCTTTTAAAACGGTAGGAATGTCCAGTCCCGCCCAATATCTGATTTTAATTGATCTGACGTGAGGCTCAGACATTTTTTAAAAGCTTTCTGGATGATTCTAATGTGCAGCTGGGGGTTGAGAACAACTGCTCTAAATACTTAGAATAAGTCTGGAAATTATTTTGATCATTTGTCTAAGTGTATTTCACATTTTAGTTTATGAGACCTAGGAAAGACATCCACTGATATATTATATTGCAAAATCTTGAATCTTAGTTTAAGAAACTTTGAGAAAATGACTTGTTTGTATTTTTTTTTCTTATTCTCTCCCTTTTTCAGTGTTTTATTTTCTTTTTTCCTGTCTCTCCAGCACACTGCCTCTCCCCCCGCCCCCAGCATCCCCCTACACACAAATAGGCATACACAAACACTTCTGGTATTATAACTTTTTTTTTATTGGAAATATATAATCTGTGAAAGTGCTTTATACTTCACTTAGGATAACCAAACATTTATTCTTTCTCTTACTTTTGCCATCCTTCCTTCACCAAGCAAACATTGTTAGAGCATCATGTAATTAATCAAGAGATGGGGAAAAAATTTCCTAACTCATGACAAAAGTAGACACTTAAAAAAATGGTACCATACATAATATTGATACACATACCTAGAATGAAGCAAGGACTTGAGATAAATATATTTAAAAAAATTCACCTAGGGCTTCCTAGGTGGTGCAGTGGTTGAGAATCTGCCTGCCAATGCAGGGGACACAGGTTCGAGCCCTGGTCTGGGAAGATCCCACATGCCGCGGAGCAACTAAGCCCATGAGACACAACTATTGAGCCCATGTGCTGCAACTACTGAAACCCAAGTGCCTAGAGCCCGTGCTCCGCAACAAGAGAAGCCATGGCAATGAGGAGCCCATGCACCACAACAAAGAGTAGTCCCCACTCACCGCAACTAAAAAAGAAAGCCCGCACACAGCAAAGAAGACCCAACACAGCCAATAAAATAAAAAAATAAAAAAATAAATAAATAAAAGATAATGTTATAAAAAAAATTCACCTGAATAGTCCTACTGATTATAATGAACATGAGTACTTTTTTATACTTGAATTATTTCGGTAATTTAATATATTTTTGAGCAAATTAAAACGTCAGAAGTAATACTAACAGTCAAATCAAAGTGAAGGATGAAATAATGTGTGGTTCATATTGGAGGAGAAAAATGAACTTTCTAGATTCATAAAGAAGGAAAGTCCCTTGAAAGTCAAGTCCATTCACCTTCATTTTAGAAATAAGAAAGTTGAGGCTAAGAGAATTACCAGTTTTTCCCTTGTCATTTCTTTGCTTATATTAAGAGCAAAAGCAACTGGCTTCTCTAACAGACAAAAGCAGAGTTTAAAAGTTAGAGAAGTTTACAATTCAGTGATTTATTTTATTATGAGTCCAAACTAAAGGATATCCAAATGGCTCTGTCACTTAATTTTGTACCTGTGATGGATTTTATATCGAATAAGGAAAAAGTGAATACAGATATTTGAAGATGTTAATATCAACAAAATTAGAAGTATTTTAAAATCTCTTACAACCCATGATGTATGAACGTGTTACTATGTAATTATCTGGAGCTCTGCACCTTGAAATAGAGAGAAGGTAAGTGCCTGTGATTAGGCCCCATTATACATACTGAACCTATTACTACACATCTCATCTCAAAATGGGTTTATAGTAATAAATACTCTTATCAAAAAATATATACTAAAAGTAAATATTTGATTTAAAAACTATAATAGTAAAGTACGTTTAATCACAAATATGTTAAATGAGTAGATTCTTCTAACAAATACTAAAATAAAAACATGAGATGTTTGATATATGATCATAGGCTGATTTTTTTCCTTTTCATTAATACTAAATGTTCAAGAGTTTGGTACTATATTTCACCCTCTAATTGAACATTTTAATGTTCAAATGACAGAAACTTCAAACATATTGTTACCATAGTGAACATTATTTAAAATATTTTAAACACCGTGCATATCCAGGCAGAGACTTTTCTTCAACACCATGAATAAAAGATATACTCATATTTGCCAGTGAGATTTGGGCAAAGAAGATTAAAACTGCTGAAAGACATTGTTGCTTGGTGCTCTAGAATATAGCTAGAAATACTTAAAAGACCCTAATTAAATGGTCTTCATCTTGGAGGGCAAGAAAAATGTCAAAATAAGGTTAAAAGTTTCCCCAGTCTCTGAGACACAGATCCCGAAATACTCTGGAAAATTTGATTTAATTGGTGTCGAGCATCTCCTCAACTGTGAATTATTTGCATGGATGCATATGGTAATCTGGGTGGAGACACAGAACTAGAGACTTTTGGGAGCCCTTAGGATCAAAGTAGAAATGAGGTCAGCATTCTTGTTTCATTTTGGTTTGCAATAGAACCTTGGACCCATTCTGGAGCACTCCAGCATCCCAAGGGAAGACTGGAATGAGACTGGCTTCTGGGAGAAATTGCAGCAGCGTCATCAATAGATGGGCTTTGGGATCCTACAGACCTGAATCCTAGTTTGAAGCCTAGCGTCTCTACTAATAACCTTTAAGATACTGGCTAAGTTATTTAATCTTTCTAAGCCTTTGTTTTCTCACCTGTTAAACAGCAACATCTATTTTAAAAGGTTATTGTGAAGATAAAATAAGATCATCTATGTAGAGGGCTTCACATAACACAAGCCACACAGTAAATGCACAACTCTACCATTCAACAAGTACTTCTGTGGATCTATAGGATGGGCTACATGATTTTTGGCACCCAGCAGAAAATGAAAAGGTGGGTTCCTTGTTCAAAAATCAGGGAAAAGCGCCATTAAAAGTTTGAAAATATAAAGTCTTTTCTTTCTTCACTGTCCTCTCTTTTGATGTCATGATTTTTTTTTGTTTTTTGTTTTTGCAATTTATTGTTCTAATTAAGGAAAAATTAAAATTCTAAATTATTATCATGAATTTTACTATTTGTCTTTATGTTGTGCAATGCCAGTTTTAAATGAGTGTAAGAGCATTTAATCCATATCCAGATTTACCAAAATTAGTATTTCCTACTAATTCATGTTTCATAGCTCATACATGCATATATGTACTTTGTTTTTAATAGAACAGTAGAAATACTGCACCAAACGAACTCAACTGTTTTTATTTCACTTTTTGATATGTGCACATTCTATCAGCACTGTCTCCTTTTATCCTGAGTAAGGAAGGACCAAACAGAAAAGGAACTATCTATCTCCTTATCTTCCCTTTCCTTGTACATCATTTTCTGTGTAGGTGATGAGCTAGGGAATTGACATGAATGTAAGTTTCCTTGACCATTCATGTTTCTTAGAACACCATTGTTCTTTGTGTTTTTGAAGCAAGTTCTGGATTAGATGGAAAGCATGGCCTCCTGGGGCTGTCAACACCCCATGTACCTTGTAAGTAAGTAAGTTAGTAAGAAACTCAATTACCTTGTAATCACTTTGAGTCTTGTTGAATGCCCATGTATGTGGGTTCATCAGAAATTTGTGCTCCTGGGTCGTCACAAACGTAATAGGAGAATGGGGCAGCAAAGAAAGGAAGACATATATATTGAGTGCATTCCCTCTGCTCACAAGCATGCTTCATTGTCCCATTACCCTTTACTTGAAAAGCACGAATTCAAAGATAAAATTATTATTGTCTAGATAGTGACAGCAGAGCGTTAAACTAAGCAGAAGGCCAAGTGCAATCGCACAGGTTATGCACCCATAAAACCAGCCCTGTGGATCAGGTATTGTTTTATGTGCTGAGTTACTGTGCTGAACCATACAGGCCATGCCATTGTTTTATGGAACTTACAAGGAAATGAACAGATATAGAAAATTCAGAGGGTGACGGTGTAATTAAGAAAATAAAATAGGAAAAAGCGTTGATTGAATGTTACAGATCAGTGATTGGATGGGCCATTGTAAATAGGGTTATTAGGAAAGACTTTTCTCAGGAGCTGACATTTGAGCAGATACCCACGTGACAAAAGGTGCTAGACATACAAAGATGTGGGGTAAGCAAATTCCTGGCAGAAGAAACAATAAGCACCATGTTTCAAAGGGGAGAATGAGCTTGGTGAATTGCATTGCTACTCATAGTGGTATAGTGTAGCCTGCCAGTATGTGGAATGATCTGGCGCCTTGGTGATGCAGATGGTGGTTGTCCCAGGACCAGCACCATCTGCATTACCTTGGAGCTTATTACACATGCAAGAATTTTGTCCTCCTCTCCAGGCTGATGGAATAAAAATCTTCATGTGCTAAATTCTGCATTTTTAGCAAGACCCTAGGTGATTTGTATGCACATTCAAGTTTGAAAGGGACTGCACTAGAGGACCAGGGTGTCTGAAATCTAGTGAATCAGTGAGATGAGCTTGGAGAGGAAGTTGGAGCTAGATCTTGTAGACTTTATCAACCAAAGAAAGGAATTTAAGTTTTCTTCTAAGTGTGAAGGTAACTATGGAAGAGTTTTAAAGGAGAGTGCAGTTGGGGGCCATGAGGATTTTTCAGGCTTGAAAACCCAAGAAAGGGTACAGAAATGCTAAAAAAGAGATGTAAGAACAATTTATCACTTTCCAAATTGCTCTAAGGTTTCTCACTGGTGGAAATGGCACAGAACAGCCATATACCTCACCCAAGGGTTCTGGTCCTACACATAGACCTTCAGCAAAGCACGTAGCATGCTGTGTCACTATATTGTTTTATATTTCTCCCTCTCCTACTAGCCAAAAATTCTTCCATAGCATAAACCACGTTTTGATCTTCTTTGTACCCTCAAGTCCTTGGGAGTACAATAAGTGTTTATTGATTTGTGTTGATTGAGAAAGGGTGAGTCAAAGATATAGGAGATTTGGATATTCTTATAGGGTACTAGCCTATCCTCAACTCTCCTTCATTTTCTCATGCTGTGAGCATATCAACTTAAATAATTCAGTAGTAGGAGAAAAATGATGGAATATTTGAACGTATGACTTCTTAGTTGAATAACCAATATACAGTATATTTAATTTGTTAAAGCTTTTTAAAGGACATGTTATAATTCTTTGATACATTTTGGAAGCAAGTGTTTGTTCTCTGAAATGTGTTAGAAAAGCCCAGGAGGGCAGTGTCGAAGAGCGGCCCATACATAAACCATGCAAATGGCAGACACTCTCTTCCCTGTCATCCTCCTGTTCTTGGACCTATTGTCAAAACCTCTTGCTGCCTTCTTGGACTCTTGGCTCCTAAGCTCAGAATCCATCCTTGTCTAGAAAACTTTGAGGCTCTAGTGCTACTATTCCCACCTATGCCTGTGGGAAACTTGACCTAGCTCTGCCCAGAAGGAGAGACAAGGTCTCATATGCTATTTTCAGTTATTTCTTTTAATCATTAAAAGCTGAGTTACAGTCAAAGTTGTAATCCAGTTTATACAAGAGAATTTGTGAGAAGAATATATATTCTTCTTTTGATTACTGTTACTATTTTTTCTTTAGGAAATATAACAATATATTTGTTTCTCATTGCTTGACTGACATGTCAAACCTTCCTGGCATCCCTGTTTACCTTATTTGAAAGGGGACTGTGACTTTTTTTTTTTTAATTAGAGAATCCATAGTGTGATTACATAGTCTGAATCACATTGTACTATGAGCTTTTATTAAATCTAATTTGATTTTACTGCTGACAGCATAGAGAAAAAAACAAGTTGGCTATCAATTTATGTACTGTCACTGCTAATAGTTTCCTTGCTTTTATTAATATAAACTATACTAACTTTAAAGCTGAATCTCTTTGAATAACCCTTTAAAATAACAGGCTGTCTTTTCATCAGTGAAAGTTTGTTTGCTAGTGTGGATTCACCCTTGAGCATGTAATCATTTTAGTAACCTGTGAATAAGTGTCAAACATTATGTACTGGAACAGGGTGTCAAATATGACTGGTTTAACAGATGCTTCTTCCTTTTTCAAACATCTATCATCTCTATGGCTGTATCTTCACCCAAGAACCAGGGTTTCTGTTCCTTTCTAGCTCAGTCACTAGGTACAATAAACATATTTCTCTTGGAGATTTTATCGATGTCAGATTATAAACACAGAATTCCTCAGGCAGAAGATAATCTTTCAGGTGGTTAAGAGTTTTATTTATTTATTTTGCACATATATAAATAGAAATAAGATTGAGACTACTTGCTATTCTGGCCATCCGAGGTGTTATCTTTGCTTTTGGGTGGTAATCTGGCTCCTCAGGATTTTATATATCAAGTTTTAAAAATTAGAGAAATAGAAATTGTATCTGTAAGCAGTAAATTACAAGAAGAAAACAGGCATCAGAAAATTAACCAATCTCACCTTTCTGTGTATGCCACCTGTGTAAAATCCTGAGTCGATGAAAACCTTATACAACAGCCACTCTCAGTGCTTTCAAATTTGTCTCTATATCTTCTATGACTTGTTAAGCTACAGTGCTTTTTCCCCTTTATTGAGAAATTTTACTGGTGAGGCCATTTAACCTCATGCTAGATTCTGGAACATGTCTTTTTCTCTGGAGGGAAAAGATAAGTAGTTATAGGATGAGCCCTGAATCAAGACTTGCTTTGGTCCTCTGACTTGCAGCCTGGAATCTTACTTCCATGCCTGAATCCCTGCAGTGACTGGAGTTATTTTCTCTGGGTCCATTTTTCTCTACTAGAGCTTCCCTGTGCCCACTGGTTCAAGCCAATCCCAGCCCACCCACCTGCCCCACTCCCTAGCAAATGCTGCCACTTCCCTGAGTGCCCATGTACCCATGGAGATTAAAGATGCCCATGCATCTTGGACTTAGTTCAATGGCTTTAACTAACCTAACAGTACTCACATTCTGCCTGTCTCTTGTGGTTCAAAGCTTATCTTTAGTTGAACGTTCCCATTTCCTCACATGGAACGCTAACCCTTGGCCTCTCTCCCATGATCAGCTTCCCAGCGTCTCTCTAACTATATGGATACAGTTGGATTTTTTATGATTAGACTCTGTTCACACCAATCCTATTGCCTGTGCTTGAATTATGAGGTAGAGGGATTCTGAGAACTCTGGTTATTGATATACTATAATTCATGACAAAATTTATTAATCTTAGAAGACCATTTTTCTCAATAGAACATGATAAAATTGATATGAAGTCTGGATAATAATTTCTATTTTGGATATTTGCTATTACCGGATATTTTGCTAAGCACTTCTATAAACATTGACACACATAATGTCCTCAGCCTCGATAGAATCCTATGAGGTAGGTGTTATACCTCACATTATACAGATGAGACACAGAGAGATTGAAACACACACCAAGGTCACAGTCAGTAAGTGCAAGAAACGGTATTTGATCTTCAGTGTGTCTAAGTACAAAGTGCATATTCTTAACCACTTAATGTGTGTTTAAAGATAGACTGTATTTCAGTTTATTAATGGCTTACATTGCCTTCTACTCCAATAAGATTGCATTAATAAAGTTTTACTGTAGATTATGTGCCAAGAAAAAACTACCAAATGTCTGATGGAAAAGTAACAGAATGGGTAAAAGAAATTCTATCTAATAACTTCTCTCCTCTCTCATATCCAAGATACTGGAAATGAGGCCTATGTGGAAAAGGACAGTACTGGGACTATTTTTCTACTTCAAACAACAAGCACTTCTTCTAAATACCAGACACAAAAATAACTGGAGTAGGTGAACGTGGCTTTTGTGTTTAAAAAAAGTATTCTTTGTCTAGATATAAAAAAAGTCAAGATGGTTTAGGACATTAAAGCAATAAAGATAACTGGAAATAACAGGAAATAGAGGTTTTGGGCAGAAGTCAAGCACCATAGCTAGTAGAAGCAAAACGGGAAGTCTGTAGCGTTATATAATTTTTATTGTCTCAAAAAAGAAGGTATATACTCTTTTTAGACATCTAATTAGGGCAAGTGTTTACGGATCCTAAAAGTCATTATGAAGATTCGAGTAGTTTTCTCTTGCATTGATTAAAGGTTAAGGATGCCATGTTAAATCTTAAAGCAAGAAAAAATGACTAATATTTGGTGAGTATCTATTTGGATTCAACTTCATCTGAGGCACTTTTACATTGCTTAAACACATCCTCCCAAGAAATGTCTACTGCATACTTCAATCCTAGCACTTACTGAAATTATGCTTTTGTTCTTCTATGCCCTGCTAGACAATAAGTTCATTGAATACAGAGTTTTCTTGATCATCTTTTCTTACCATTCATATCTCTGTCAAATGTCCACCTCCTAGACAGGATCTTTTCTGGCTATTGTTTCTAAAGTATCATATTCCCACAAAGTTACCTGCTCATTCTGCTTTATTTTCTTCATAGTTCCTATCACTTACTTGAATTTATTTTGAATTAGTTCTTGGTTTCCTTGTTTATTTTCTGAATATTTTACTAAAATATAAGCTATGAGGACAGGAAACTTGTCAGACTAGTACAAAGATTTATCCTTAGCCCCTAGGACAATGACTAACATACAGTACATGCTCAAAATAAATACTGAGTCAATAATGAATGAATGATTTTATGCCTGACTCAGAACAAAGCATAATACCTAACAGATATTCCAAATATGTTTGCTAATTGGACTACATTTCCAAAATTATCTTACTGGTGAGGAAACTGGACTTAAGGAAATTAAGTAATTTTCTGAAGGTCACATATTTAATAAGTGGAGATTCTAGAACAGGAACCCACATGTATGCAAACCTGTGTATCACTCAACAGTGCTTCAGAGAGCTATGAGAATAGCATCCAGGCATGTGGATTTCTGGTAATGCACCTTATTAGAGGATGAAGCTTAGAGAACCTTGAGAGATGAACAGTTAATCTCAAATGAGTTTTACACAAGGATAGAGTGAAAGCCAATTCGTGAGTTATTTCTTATTAACTGAAAGGAGAGCCATAGGCTTTACCAACTAGATGTGGGTGATGCAGAATTAATATTATGTTATAAAAGTTGAAGAGCTCAAAATACATTTTCTTTCAATGGGCCAGCCTACTTGCACATGGAAGTGGGCCAAGGGAGGAGCTTTTGGAAAGACTAAATTTTTTCTTGAAAGGAGCCTTGAAATTGCTCCAGCTCTTAAAAAAGCTGTACTTGATATAAAATGTTTCATTGCTTCATTTTACACCATGAAAAAGGAATTTAGTCCTGAAAAAATTGAATGGCACATTTTAATAATGGAAGTGAGTTGACCAGAAATGTTTCTGTGTGCCCTGTGAAATATTTAATTCTTTTTGAAAAGTAGTTTATCACAATGGCCAATCATGACGAGTGAGCTGCAAAATGCAGCCAAAGTAGGTGAATGAATTGACCTGTTGAGTGAGGTTTTTAGTATTGCTTAACTGGATAATAATGTTTACCAAATATACATGGTATTCAGTTTTACTAAGCTGCTGCTTCTGACAGTAATTAATAACTACTGTCAGCTGCTTCTGAAAGTCTGCTCCTAGTTAGACATAATAAAAAACATACATCAGCAGAGAATGATTCATGATTTCCTGGTATGGTGGAAATAATACATGCTATAGAGTCAGTCCAGCCTAGTTTGAGATTTTAATTATGCCACTTACTACAGGAAGTTACCTCTCTCTGCTTCATAAAGTTGTTCTGAAAAGGAAATGGAGTAATATATGTGAAGTATCTACCTAACCCTGTGCTTACCCAAAGTAGATGGGACTCAACAACTCTTCTATAACCTAGACAAAAACTCCAAAATTGTGTGTCCTACATTTGGCCCAAGCCAAAGCATTAGTAAAGAATTTGATCTTCATTTGTATCTCTTTAAGAACATGAAATGTACCCTAATTCAAAGCTCACTTTAATGTTTCCTAAACCCCCTCTTGTTTCCTCCACAATTTTCATGTCCCCACAGCTTTTCTGATGCCTATCACTTAGCACTCTTCATCTCTCAAATAACAATAACAATTAAAACATACATTTTTTCTACACCCACTTCATGTAGTTACTGGATTTGTTTCTTTATGGTTGGTGTCTGCTAAATGCTAAGGGCAAGTATCCAGTTACTTATCGGAAATTTCATTATGATATGCTCCTGTATAATGAAAGCAAATCAAGGCATTCAGCCTTCAATCCAAAACTGGGCTTTGTAGGATAGTAGGGAATTTTATTTGAAGATTGAGGAATGAACTTACCCTGAGCTACTAGAGACTGGAAAACACTTCCCATCTGCCAAATTCTTCCCAGTGTCTAGACCCTGAGCTCCATCACTCAAACGTGTTTTTGGTGTGTGGCCAAGATAGCCACAGAGGAAAATCAGAGAGACCTTTTTGGGTTACAGAGAGTCCAAAGTTGCTCAATAAATCTTGGCTATAATTTGTTTCTTCTTCAACTCTGAAGTAGAAATAGACCTGTCCTTCAAATCATATTCTTCCGTCTGCTGATGGAAGGCTTATAGTGAACACAGGGCTAGAGCACTTTCAACCGTCCTATTGATTTGAAGCTATAGATCCAAGCCCCTAACCACTCTGTTACACGTTTGTTCCAGGTAACGTCTTCCAAAGAAATCAAGTCAAGATCACTTTATATCAGAGAATTCTCCAATAGATCCTCACTTAATCTCTGCCATTTCTCAGCCTTTAGAACCTAACACTTTGCAGCATTTAGATTCCATGAGCATGCAAGACTTTAAGTTTCTGCTCCTATCCCAGGCCCGGTGTTGCCTGAAATTCTTTGTTTTCTGGCAGGAGGTACTGTGAGTAGTTCCAAAGCCTGCTTAATTGCAGACCACAAGATGGCAGCCATGTTCCGGGCCTTTCATTTCTGCAGAAGTATGGGGCAGCATCCCTGAGCCAATGTGAGTAGCTCTGATAGTGATGTCTTCTTACTATCGAAACTATATGTCTACAGAGATTGAGTTTAAAATTAATTTTCATTTCACAACTTCATAAGCAAATTTTGAAAGTTATACACAATGTCATAAAGATCTGATTTTCTTCCTTAAAGGTCCACTCTGTCTTCCTAAAATATCCAGGCATTCTTCATCCAAAATAGAAATCCCAACATCTGATTTGTATCTACCATGTCTCTCTAATATTGAAATTGTATTCTTAGACCCATAACATCTAATGTTTGGACAACGGGCACATTTTCCCCCACAGAATTCCAACAGTAAGGTGGATGATTTCTCTGACTCAGGTCTAGAAAGTAATGTTTTAATCTGAGCTGTAGTCAAGCATATAACCTAAAAGTAAACTTCCAAGGTATAAAATCTGGGACCAATAAGAGCCCACCATATTTCTTGCTTTACTGAGAAATACTTGTGTAAGTTTGAGGTGTATGACAGTATGACTTGGTGCACGTATATATTGTGAAATGATTACCCCAAGATGGTCAATCAACACATCCACCACCTCGTGCCTTTTTTGTGGTGGAAACATTTAAGATCTACTCTCTTAGCCACTTTCAAGTATATAATATAGTATTATTAACTATAAGCACCCAGCTGTACATTACATCCCCAGAATTTATTCAGCATATAATGAAGTTTGTGACATTTGACCAACATCTCCCCATTTCTCCCCAAAACCAGCCCCTGGCAACCACCATTCTAGTCTCCGTTTCTCTAAGTTTAGCTGTTTTAAAAATGGATTCCATGTGTAAGTGAAAGCATGCAGTATTTATGGTCTCACCTTTAATAGAGTCATATTCTAAGAAGCATAATAACATTCCCAAAAGTCCTTTCCTTTGTATTTACCTTGCACCCTATCACCTTCTTTCACTGGGAAATGGTAACACCTGACTTAGGAAAAAAGTATGTGTATATATTCTGAGCCTGTCAGTATTTCACATCATTCCTCAAAGAGCAAGATGATTTCTAATTCCTCTGCCATCAGAACAAGTTTGAAGTCCATTGTCCTAAACTATTCAGTTCCCGAGTCTGTAATCACCTTACTCCTCCGACACAGTTTCCTTCCTCTTCCACTCCCCTCGATGTCATTAGCTAAGGCATAGGAGGTGTTTGTTATTACCCTCTGATAAAGGACAGAGATCTGCTCTTAGCCCATGGAGGACCCAGAGTGTCCCTCTTTTCCTGCTCCCTCTCCAGCCAATGTCATCAACCTTAGCACATGTGCGCACATGTATGCAGCATGCGTGCACATTGCTCAGCTGAGCAATGGTTTCCAGACCCAGTTCCTAGGATAAGGGTAAAGAATACATCTTGGCAGGCTGCTCTCATAGACTAGTCGGTCTGGTGTGAAGTCCAGATACCTGTACTTCAAAAAATACTCCATGGGTGATTCTAATGGACCAACTCTGTGCCTTTTAGCTTTAAATTCCCAGTACCTAGCTCAGGGCCTGGTTAGTAGATGTTAATAACCATATTAGTTACACGATTATTAATTGATATTGTAGCAAATAGGAGTGATAGTTTACCACTATGGTAACATAGTCATGACATTTGCCACTATGTCATAAAGCAGGAAGCTAAATATTCCTCAAGGAAGTGTTTCCTTATTATGGAAAACTTGAGGGAAATCTGAGTTCATCAGCAATAAACACGTTCACTTAAAGCAGAACTTAGATATTTTAAAATGCTAGGTGAAAATTGAATCTTCAGGAGCTATGTATATCATCAAGATTAGTTGATTCTGCATCCATCCCTTTTAAGTTACTTTTTTTGCATTTTATTTCAGGGAGCATCTTGGTGGACAAGTGTTATGTAGAATATAGTTTAGAGAGGGGTCCTCTAAGACGGAGTCGGATACCGACAGAGCTGTCTGATGCTACACATTTGCATGGGTTATTTGAATCAAATCTTTTCAACTTTGGCTGCATGTTGGAATTACCTGGGGAATTTTTGAAACTCACAGATGTCTGGGCCACACCCAAAGCCAACTTAATCAAAATCTCTAGGGGTAAGGCCAGGTATTAGAATTGTTTAAAAAAATTCTCAGATGATTCTAATGTGCTGATAAGGTTGAAAATCATTGCTTAGAAAGCAGAATGTTAGATATATTCTAAGTTACTGGCTACCAATAATAGCTAACATTTATTGTTAATTTTATGCTAGGGATTTTTTTGCTGTATTCTTTAAATCCTCATGATTATTTTATAAGGCAAATACCATTATTATCCCCATTTACAGATGATAAAACTAAGGCGTGGGGCCTCCCTGATGGAGCAGTGGTTAAGAATCTGTCTGCAAATGCAGGGGACACAGGTTGCAGCCCTGGTCCGGGAAGATCCCACATGCCACGGAGCAACTAAGTCCGTGTGCCACAACTACTGAGCCTGCACTCTAGAGCCCGTGAGCCACAACTGTTGAGCCCATGTGCCACAACTACTGAAGCCTGAGCACCTAGAGCCCATGCTCCACAACAAGAGAAGCCCCCACTCTCCGCAACTAGAGAAAGCCCGTGTGTAGCAATGAAAACCCAACAAAGCCAATAAATAAATAAATTTATTAAAAAAAAAATCCTAAGGTGTTAGAGAGAAAGAGCAATTTTCCCAACGACATACAAGTTGTGAGTTAGGGGCTCTGTCTAGGCACTTTCAGTCCAGAGCTTAGGCATTTAACCACTACTTTCCTAAACTCCTCTTTTGCCAGACTCTCTATGTGCTTAAAACTAACACATTATCTTTACTCACTATACTAAAATGCTAACAGGAAATCAAATTGACCTCATTGCTAAGTTCTTCTACCCACAAAAATCAAACACTTTAGTATTTTGACCATAGTAATATATTTTTGTATATTTTAATCTCCCCATCAGAAACTTCTGTTAATAGTTTTACACACAGAACATAACAAAAGTTGTTCCCTGTCCTCCCTCCCACATTTGACAGTAAAATAGGGAATTGATTTTGGCCAAATCTTCATGTGAGTAAAAAGACATTAAGGCTGCTTCAGGTAGTCAGAATAACTCAGCTGTGCTTTCTCTTGGGTCGTAAAACTGTATTTGCTGAATTCACATCAACTAAGTACAAAAAAAAAAAAATTCCCTTAATCTAATTATCATTCCCTATAATAGCAAAACCTCAGTTGAATGGACTCCAAATAATGGAATTTTTAAATAATTGAGGACATTTTTAAACATTTTATTTCTTCCTCATTGAGAAGTAAAGGAAGAGCAGGTAATTTGAAATCAGAGGCCTTCAAAAGGTGTATCGCTATTGTTCCTTCTTCTGAAATCCTATTCCACTAATTATCTGCAGATTTAAGTAATGTCAGTTTTCTCTTGGAATCCTTTAGAAGTCAACACAGAGCTGGCTGGTGTGACCTCAGAATCAGGAAGACAGCTAATCTTCCATTTGGAATTTAGGACATGCAAACTCGTATTGTTATTTATTCCTTCTCCCTTAAACATCCACACTGTTACTGCAATTAGATATTAAGTCCCTAGAGTCTGTACATTCTTTCCCTTTTGATTCTCAGCGCCTAGCAATAAACACAGAAGGATGGTGGGTGATGATGAGAGGAACACAGCACCAATCTCCCGTGCAGCTGGCTTTTACAAGGGTGACATACGAGCAAACTGATACTCTTCAGGAATTTTAAGGTCATGAATCAATACAAAGTATGAAATAATTATTGACATATGTTCATTATGCAGTATTTACAATGCTATTCTTAGTATTTATTTTAAAATATTTAGGCTATAACACATGGTATCATTCTTTCTCTATGTTTATGCTATATTAATGTAACAGGCTATGCCGTATCTCACCTCTCCCCAAATTCATATTTGAAGTCCTAACCCCAAGTATCTCAAGATGTGACTGTGTTTGGAAATCGGGTCTTTAAAAAGGCAATTAAATTGAAATGAGGTCATTAGGGTGGGCCCTAATCCAATACGACTGGTGTCTTTAGAGGAAGAGGAGATTGGGATTCTGACAGGCTCAGAGAGAAGGTCCTGTAAAGACATGGGGAGAAGAGAGCCATCTGCAAACCAAAATAGATGCCTCAGAAGAAACCAACCCTGCCAACATCTTGATCTAGAACTTCTGGCTTCCAGAATTGTGAGAAATTGCATGTCTATTGTTTAAGTCTGCGGCACGTTGTTATGACAGGCCTAGCAAACTAACACAATTAATTTAGCTTATTATAATCTTATGAGCATACTTGCTGTTCCAGGTAAAATAATAATGTCTTACATTTCCTTAGTTCTTTTAGTATTATTAAGTTATTCAACATTCTGTTTTGTTGCCTCTTTGGGTTTTCATAACTGCTGGACAGAACACAAGGTAAATCCCTATCTCTTCTCATCTCCTTTCTTGGAACGCAATCCAACCCAAAATGAACAAAACAAGCAGCGTCGTTCCTAGCAACTAGGTGTGCATTTATATAAAGATGAGCTTTTATTTGGGAACTTTTAAAACTAACTTTCTATTTTGAAAGGAAAAAAGAAAATATTCTTCTGAAAATGTATACAGCAAAATGCGAGCTTTTAGGAACTAAGTGTGATGGTTTTCACTGTCACCCTAAAGCTCAGCGTAGCCTTTGGAGGGCTTTGGTTCAGAACCTGGCCCTCTTGGTGGACATCAGATCTAGAGGCCTGTGTAGACTCCCTGGGTTTTGCACATTAAAGATTGGGATGCTGTACAAATTACCTAAAAACTTTAACTGGATACCAAACATAGTTTTTTAAATCGGTCTTCAAATTATGTTCTTGTAAAAGAATTGCACACGGATATCAGTAAGTGCCAGTAATCTTAAAGGGTCTAATTTTGTGGTGTGCCAGATGTTTTCTGTATTTAAATATTTCTTTTTCCCCCTTCATCATACAGTGTCTTTTAGTTTTGCCCTCTTCTCCTTTGACAAACTTCATCTTTTTAACCCCAGCTCAGTAACTTTCTCTCTTTGACTTCACAATTTATAAAATGGGTAGAGTAATAACCCTTGCTTCATAAGTATTGTTTTAAGGTTGCAGAGGGTGAAACACTTCAAGTATTTAGTAGCTTGATGTTCCTATTCTAGGAACTCAAATAACTGTATTATTAGAATAGCCATTAAAATATCTTTCAGTAGGTCTCTATGTATGTGAGTACTTGTGAATTCACATAAAGATAAGTTATCATGTGGGGTGGTTATAGAACAATTTTTAATACACTTGAAATACATCTTCAAAATATAGTTTAAAAATCTGTAGATAATATAAAGAAATGAGCATTTCAGATAAGGTAATGAAAAGCTGTTTATGTGCAATATTTTGTTTAATCTTCAGAAAAACCTTCTGAATAGGTATAATTAACTCCTTTTTACCGGTGTGAAATCTGGGTCTCAGTAGGAACATCCATGACCTGTCCCAGCAAAATCAGACAGAAGTTAGTGAAGCTCAGCTTTGCACAGTGGCTGTATTGTAGCCAATGAGGTTTAGCCTAGGTGCAAGTAGTGCTAATTGAAAACTCTTCCCAGTATGAAAGGACGTGAAATATAGTCGGCACTGGCAATGTCTGAGTCTCTACGGAGACTGAATTAAAAAAAAATGTAGGGAAGCCGGAGCTCAAACTCAGGCTTTCACTTCCATCCAGAGCTCTTTTCCACTCTGCCATGGTTGAATTTCAGGGATTTTTAACTGGCCATTCCTGCTTGTTAAGCTTTAAAACAAATCACAACATAAAAATCTTGTGCACCATACTGTTTATTTTATTACCTTCTATTTTTCAATAAATAACAAATGTAATGATATAGTTGAGGCTCTTATCCCTTCCTGCCTGGGAGTCATACTGGTAATTCGACACCTAATTCTCTCCCACGCCTGAGGTTCCTCTTACAACACAGGTCTTATGTCAGCTGCTCTCTGAGGGACATCATTAGACGCAGTGAGAGAAAGTCCTTGCTATGTCTCCCATAATGATGAAAATGTATTGGTCATTCCTTTTTAAAGGATCCCCACTCTTCCTCTCAGATTGCAAATCAAAACTTGGACTTCTTCACTTATGCTTCATTTTTTCCTCATAGATACTGTCAACCTTGTAATTAAATACAGTTTTCTCCCTGATGCCTCAAGCTTCGAGCACATTTTGAGTTCATCCTTTGCAAGTGGGTACTGTCTCATGTATCTTGTGTCTTGCCCTCATTCCTGGTTCCTTCTTCTTTCCTCCTTCTTGTCCTTTTCCTTCCATTCTTCCTACAAGTTGGATATTATATTTATTTTGCTACACTGCATCTTTGTATATACCTAAAATCTTTCTGGAACAAATCAGTCAAGCAACCTTGGCTTTTGTATATAATTAACCATCTGATTTCAGGATACCTGGCTGTTCCAAAGCAAAACCCAAAGATGTCATGTTTTTTATCTTGTTTTGGTTCACCCAGCCAACTTATAGGGTAAAAACCTTGGGAACTACAAGAGGTTCAGCACTGTTTCTGGGCAGCAAATATGCTTGTAAAGTGATTAAGTATCCCTGCAAAAGGTTGTAAGCAAGTTTGTCTATGTGAGAATTATCAGCCACAGAACATTTTGTTGAGGAAAAAGTAGGGGAGAAAAGCCTTTCTTATTATTCATTTGAAAAAGAAGACTAGACAAGGCATTAAAAATTATACCATGGAAAAAAAGCTCTGCTAAAAACTGGATTGACCAGAAGACCGAAGACTCTAAGTGAAATCTCTCATTCATAAATCAAATGATTGGATGAAGATTCTGCTCAGCTTAAAAAAAAAAAAATCATTCCTTTACATAATATGTTAGTCTCTTACAAAACATTTATTTAAAATATTTCAAATAGTGCCATCCAGCCGCCTTCCCTTTGCACTGACCTCCTATCCAGCACCTTTAAATTGGGCAGCAGGAGATGCTGTAGTGAACATATTATCTTTATAATTTCACAAGCCCCTCAGCTGCAGTTCAGGATCAATTCTCACACTTTAATCCTATCTGCCAAAGAATTTTTAAACTATCTAACAGACAAATAACCTGAGCTGTAATTTATGGATCTTTCCTCCATGGGAAATAGATAGTTACAGCTGGTTTTTAATACAGATTGCCTTTCAGTGCTGTAAAACCTGAGTGATCGTACCAAAATCAACTGACTCCACAAATAAGAACAAAAACAAACAAACAAAAAACACAAGAGCAGCATCAAAACAATTGATAAGACATGTCTTTAATAAAAGACAAATTCTGGATCTAGTCTCATTACATTTTTCATCCTCAGTTTAATCTTATCATATTCTTTTTTTAAAAATTTCATTGACAATCTTCCAATTCTCCCCAAAAGGTGTTCTGCTCATATCATGGTTTACTTTCCTGATTAGACTATTACTGCTTTAGTAAAAACAGTATATGTAATGCATTTAGATGGTGGTGTTCCTTGAATTGCACCAGTTTGAACTGGGCTGGTCTACTTACACATAGGATTTTTCAATAGTAAATACTACAATACTACATGATCCACGATTGGTTGAATCTGGGGATGGGGACACAGAATCGTGAATATGGAGAACAACTGTAAGTTACATTTGGATTTTCGGCTGCAGGAAGGGTTGGCACCCCAACTCCTGTGTTGTTCAAAAGTCAACTGTATTTGGAAAGAAGTCAATTTTTTATCTCATTTATGTATCAAAACTCCACAATACCTATCCAGATTTCCCCATGTATCCAGTTTATCATTTGAAATCCACATCCAGGCTTTTCAAAGGATGGACAGCAGGTCTAAAGCTGCATTTATCATCGTCTCTCCCTGTGCCTAGTCCTCTTTCCATGGTCCTATTTCACTGAACACCATGGCTATTTTGCTCTCCTCACTGAGTACATTCCATCCAACCCCTCCTTAAAAAGCTCCAAAATTCATCTTCTCTCCTTCCCCATTGCTGCTGCAACCTCTTACCTGGATTAATGCTCGTGGGCTCCTGTGAGAGTTAATTTTATATGTCAACTTGGCTGGGCTAAGGGGTCCCAGATAGCTGGGGAAACATTATGTCTGGGTATATCTGTGAGGGTGTCTCTGGAAGAGACCTCAGTAGACTGAGGAAAGAGAGTCACCCTCACCAATGTGGGTAGGGCATCAGCCACTCTATTGAGGGCCTGAGTAGAATAAAAAAGGTGAAACTAGGGCAAATTCTCTCTTTCCTTGAGCTGGGACATCCGTCTTCTCCTGCCCTCAGATGTTGAAGCTCCAGGTTCTTTGGCCTTTGGACTTCAGGACGTACACTAGTAACCAGCCCCCCACCCCCTCCACCGCCCCCACTCCCTTGGGTTCTCAGGCCTTTGGCCTTGGACTGAATTATTATACCACCAACTTTCCTGGTTCTTCAGCTTACAGGCAACAGACTGTGGGACTTCTTGGCCTCCACAACCCCTGCACACTGGTTCCTAGAATTAATCTCCTTTTATTTAAATCTTTATATCCTATTGGTTCTGTTTTTCTGGAGAACCCTTTGTAATACAGCTCCCAGTCTTGACTCTTCTTGTAGATTTTAGTCTTCCATTCTTCCCATTCATTCTTCAAATGCAACCAGAAATATCACCCCAAAGAGTTGACACAAATATGTCAGCCCCCTGTTTTAAACTCTTTGGTGTTGTTGTTGGTTTATTTCTTTTTATTCTTTTTTTTTAAATAAATAAATATTTATTTATTGGCTGTGTTGGGTCTTCATTGCTGCACTCGGGCTTTCTCTAGTTGCAGTGAGCAGGGGCTACTCTTCATTGTGGTACATGGGCTCTTCATTGTGATGGCTTCTCTTGTTGCGGAGCACGGGCTCTAGGTGCACAGGCTTCAGTCGTTGTGGCATACAGGCTCAATAGTTGTGGCTCATGGGCTCTAGAATGCAGGCTCAATAGTTGTGGCACATGGGCTTAGTGTCTCTGCGGCATGTGGTATCTTCTTGGGGCAGGGCTCGAACCCATGTCCCCTGCATTAGCAGACGGGTTCTTAACCACTGCACCCCCTAGGAAGCCCTCTTTTTATCCTTTCAGAAGACATTTTAAGCTCCTTAGGACGTAGTTACAAAGTTCTTCCAGATCTGCTTCCTCCCTCAGCCTCACCCTTCACCTTCTAATGTCCATTATGCTAGTCTTATCAACTTGCCTTTATTTTTATGTTGCTGTACACTCCCTTTGGCTCATTGTAGCTTTTTTTCAGGCAAGAAATTTTCTTCCAATGACCCTTCCTCTGGCGCATTTAAGTGCCTATGCAAGGTACTAGGATATGATTTTTCCTGTTATATTACTTGTCCCATTATATTTTAAATGTTTATTTCTTGTTTGTGTCTCATCCACTAGACTGTAAGTAATCTGTGTCCTGTTCATCTGCAAATGCACAGCATGCAACATGTTATTCAAGTCATACATTTTCAATGCAATTTTACCTCTTACTCTCCAGCTTTCTTTTCATATTTTTTCAATAACAATTCATGCTACAGCTTCATTGTTTAAATGATTTTAAAAAGTACTAACAGATATGTTAAAGATTATACTGCATATGAAATATAAAATATACTAGATGACTTCAATTTTGGCAAAAATTCAAATATATTCTGATTATGGGGACATTAAAAAGAAGATATAATTTGCTAAAGTTATTTATTTACTACTAAAAACAAAATCAGATTCTTAGAGTATTTCCAGGTTGTGCTATTTCTTTTGTGCTTTTTCTTCTTCTTGGCAAGAATTGTTTGTCTTTTTTTTCTCCTATTGAACATAAAATGTAGTCACTATTAACTTGATTATATGCTGCAAATGATAAAGCTAAAAACAGACCGTAAGAAGTTATTCTTCTGCCCCTGGGTAAGGCTATACTTAAAACTTTCCAAAGATAAATCTGTTTAAGAACAATCTTAGAATGTATGTTTTAGGAACAATATAACATGAACATTAATTATAACCAATATTTATGTGAAGATAGAATGCCATTCATTCAAAAATTTCATTCTACCAATAAGTAATACTGCTTAACATTATAAAATA